>NW_027473354.1:485000-660000 GCF_050947335.1 Megachile rotundata
AGTACGTCTAGTAATTTTGTAGGAGAGGGTATGTGATCCGATGATTCATCAAAGTGAATGTTTGTATTGTTTGAATTTCCCTGGTTATTTTCTTCGTTTTGTATGGAGAAATTCCTATTTTGATTTTCATTATTTGGTTCAGGGTTATTGAGATTATTGGTTATCAAGGAGCTTATCATTGTTTCGGGAAAGTTTTGTTGTACAGAAAGCGGTGCTCTCCAAGAGACCCGTTTCTTAGGTTTCGTTTAACGTTCCGGAAAACCTCTGATATTCCTATTATCAAATTCTTGAACTCGCATCCGCGTTTCTACCGGTTTCAAAATTGTTGAGTTTGCGACAGGTTCGTCCACAATATCCTCAGGTCGCCAACAACTTCTTTCTAAATTACTATTTGTTATGTTTGATTCATCATTAATTGCTATCTTCCACTAGTAATGACGGGGGTTCTTCATAATTTGGGCGTGGTTGATTTTGATGACGCGCACTAACTTTTTGATCAATTCCTTCTGTGCGAATATTTGAAACGGGTATTATCTCTTTTTCGCGTGGTATAAGTGGTAGTGCGTGCAGTACCGGATTACGAGATAATGCGCCTACGCTAACGTTAACTCATCCAGGTTTGTAAATTATTTGGTAATCGTAGTCAGGAAGAAGTATTCTCCATCGAGTTAAACGGGATACTGGATCCTTGATTGAAAATAACCATTGCAGAGGGCAATAGAAAGTTACCAATGTAAATTTCCGCCCGTAGATGTATGTCTTAAAATGTTTTACCACGAATATAATTGCCAAACATTCCTTTTCTGTAGTTGAATCATTTTTCTGACAGTCTGTGAGTGAGTGCAATGCATATGCAATGGGCGGATCCTGGCCTATTTTGCCTTAACTCGAACTAGCGCCGACCGCAATATCAGATGCATCGGTGGTCATAATAAACAGGTCATCAAAATTCGGATGTCTTAAGGCAGGTTCTTCACAAAGAGCTTGCCTAAGGTCCTCAAAGCTATTTTGTTGTTCTTCTGTCCAAATAAATGATATTGCCGAGTAAATATTGGTCTAGAGTCTGTCAATTGAATAGTGTGTGCCATTGCGTCTATTTCTCCAAGGGGATATCCGGGTATGAAAAATCTGTCAGAATATTTCGTAACTAGCATTTCGACAAGGGTCCGAAATTGCGCATTTAAGTAGTCAAGTTTCAAAGTTTTCATGATAATGCTTAAACGTTCTTCCAGGGTACGATTTTCCGTTTCATAATTTCCGAAGTCCTTATTTTCGAAGTCCAGCAATTGTTCTTCACTGAGTGGAATCAGCGAATTATCGAGTTCGTGTTCGCGAAGTTCCTCACCTTTCGTTTCATCATCTAGTGCATGATGTTCGCCTGGATATTATGTTCGTAAAATTTCTTGATCGCGATTATATACAGCCAAAGGAAGCCCTTTCCATTTCTTCGAGTGTTTGATGTGTTTTCTTGTAAAAGATAAGAGCTGCCTATTAATCCAACTACCCCCTCAGGGAAATTCAGTGTCTCAACCACATAGAATAGAACCAAACTACCGTTAAATTTACTACTACCGTCGCACCGACGGTCGTAACTGTTCCCTTTAAGCCTTCAATAGTAATAATTTCTTTATTTACAGCTGGTGCATCGGATTGGAACGCGCTTAATTTAACCAAATTCAACAAAGAGCCCGTATCAATTAGAAACTCACCCTCGCCGTCGTCCAATTCCTTCGCCTTGACTTTGATTCGAGGGGAGGGTGTCTGTTCGAGGTACGGTATCCGGGACATCTACATGAACCTGGCACCCGAATTTCAAAAATTTTATTTCTTTCAATTGTATCGTGTTTAGCATCGTTTGTACCCGTTTGTACTACCTTTCATTTCGTTTGTACCCTAAGGGGTGAAAAGTTACTAGGGGGTGAAAAATACCCCAGCATCCCACTTTAACATTTTTTATTTCTTTCAAAGCCATCATAAAAAGAGACGTCCGTAGAGGTTTGTACCACCTTTACTTTCGATTGTACCTCAAAGGGTTCGTTTGTACCGCGTTTTGAAAAAAATCCCCCAGAGGTAACTTCTTCAATGTTGGGAATTTTTTAAATCTTTTTGGGGGTGCTGTTTCCTCTTCGCCTGTAGAGGTTTGTATCACCTTTACTTTCGTTTGTACCTCAAAGGGTTCGTATATTTTTTCATTGACATACATGTTAACTGTTGCGTGAACAGCGCGGATTCGAGCACCCGGCACTATTCTGACCCAGTCACGATCTAACGAGCTCTGAGCCTGGTTTTAAGTGATAGTTCGTGATGTGATGATTCGATTACGATTCGTGTTATAACGTTCGTTATTGTGATATTAGTTGATTCGTTCGTGTTTTTAAGTGTTTATCCTGTTCGAAATACAAGTGAGTCCGGTTTGAGAGTTAGATATGTGTTGTTCGTGTATTACTGAGTTCTTTTCGTGATTTCGATATGTGATGTTTGAGATATTATCGTGTTCTCTTCTTGATTTAGCTACGTGTTGTATGAGATATTATCGTGTTCTGTCGTCTTTCGCCAAAGTAGCTGTCGATGTTACCTCGGAATCGGTAATTAGGAAGGGGATGTGTACGTTCATTGGTAGCTGATTTTTGAAAGGTGATCGCCCTCGTAAGAAATGGTCACCTCCCTCGTACAAGAAATGGTCACCCCTGGAAGTAGCCGCGAACAAGGGGTGACGCACGAGGGATTCCGCGATTTAGGAAAAACCCGTAGTAGGTAATAAGGTGAAAAAGCACTCTGACCCTGACAACGATGATTGAAAATAACGGAATAGGAAATTAAACATGCTGGTCCCAAGCAGTAAACTTGGGTACCCACGTGAAGGTATTTTTTGCTAACGAAGAATGGTAAATGGCTTCATAAACTTATTGCCTGTACGGTCAGTTCGAGATCCTCGGTCTATTGCCTTGTAAATATATGAAAAGATAGCTGCATCGCACTCGAAGGCGATGCAACATTAACATTTAATTTTCTCAAAATAAACGAAAATGGACTTACACCACTTTCAAAATAAACGATCCATATATGTTCTGTCCTCTTTCCACTAAGCTGTTCGGTCGATCGTGAAAATTTATGACTTCTTCGCTTTCGCGGACCTCTCACTCTTTCTCGGATCTCTCACTCAGCGGCCGATTTCAAACAAAGAAGAGGGAATAGAAATTTGCTTGTTACGAATCACAAAACTGTTGCTTGTTACGAATCAATACTGTATAATGATTAGAGATCGATGCACTTTTTTTGAAAATCGTCGAACTGCAGATCCATAAGATAATTATTGTAAAGTTAAGAAGGTTTGAAATATTGAACATTTTTAAATAGTTTTTACTCGGATGGTTTGCACGTTGAGCCCAAGGTTAACGTAGTTGTTGCTTTCTGATTCCGAACGAAATTTAATAAAGCCGAGGCGATCCTCAGATTTATTACTGCTACGGTAATTTGTAGAAGGCCGATTGCCGAACGGTCAATCCTGTAACGTTTTGGGCCTGATGACCGTTGGCGCAGATATTGGGGAATTTCCAGTTTCAGAATGTCACCCTCTTTTCCATTCTTCGTTTTCTTCCCACTTTTTCGTTGTACCGAGAAAATATATATTTTGCATTCTATTCAGTGACATTTGTCCTACAACATTTCGCTTGTGAATAAAATATTTAATTTCATTATTTATTATTAAAAATTAGACTCTGCCTCGCTCTTCACTTCACTACCTCCTATAGTTTTGAATGATTTAGTTTACAGAAAGTATCGTGACACGTAATCAATGACTTTTCATGGTGCTGCGTAGCGCGTGAAAAGCGGTAAGGATATTCTAAACGGATCTGGTCACAGAGTGGGGAGAATAAAGAGACCGCATGGCATCTAACCCAGAACCTTCACCGAATACCCATCGCTGATAATTAAAAAAATAGTATATCTAACATGCATACGTCCCGCTTTGGCCGTTGCATTTATACAAACTTTAAATTTTCTAACAGTATAGCAGATTGAAAAAACAGCCATATAAAATTGAATTAGACGAACAATAACAGGAATATTCTATACAGAAGATAAGTTATAAATTTTGTCCGCAATGTCCACATATGCAAAGTACTGCGCAGCGCGTTGATGCATCATAAACAGAAGGTACCACTCATCGCAATAAAGATGTTATTTCACTTTTTGTTTAGGTTATGGAAATAATGTAGTCAA
Organism: Megachile rotundata; assembly: GCF_050947335.1. Classification (NCBI taxonomy): domain Eukaryota; kingdom Metazoa; phylum Arthropoda; class Insecta; order Hymenoptera; family Megachilidae; genus Megachile; species Megachile rotundata. Next base: position 489,225 of record NW_027473354.1, read on the forward strand.
TGAAGAAGTATACAAAATATAAACGAATCGTGATGTGATTAAGAACGTTTTAATATTTTTAATTCGTTGTTAAATTAATAATATAATTTACGCGTTAATTTAATTCCTATATTTTATTGATTTATATGAACGTAGCGATCATGACCATCGCGCCAGCCACCTCCTTAATCTTTATACAGTAATTTAATTCTCAGTGTAATGTAGGTCGGAACCTAAAACTTACACTGTGTAAACAACAGACATGAAAATCGAAATTCGACAGCTCTCTATTACCCGCCGCGGCTTGTCTTTGCCGGCGTTAACAAAAGCGAGCTGCCGCGCCGCCGGCTCGCCAAACTAACAGAAAAAGCCGGCGAGACATTTAAATGCTTGTCGATGTTTTAACAGACTTTCCAGAAGCAATACAAGAATTGATTCGGAAGGACGGCGGAGGGGGGGGGGGCACATTGCGAAGTGAAAATTCATTTCCTGTTTTCAAGCCGGTTTGTGGGGAATTTGTATTCTTCGTTGCAAAGTCAAAAATCACTTACGGATCCTGAATCAATATGTTAAAGCAATCCGCTTTTTAATGAATGATAAATATTATCCAAATTGTACCATGCTTGGTCTCAGTTTAATTAAAAAACCCTCACAAAAATGTTACACAAGTTAGCAGTCAAAAAATGTAAAAATTAAAAAATTATATTTCTATATTACGAACATTTATTTATATCAGAAACATTTATAATTTTTCCATGCATTAGGAAAAATTGTAGACTAACATAGGCGCAGCAATAACGTAAGACATAGGCGTAGAAAGAGATGTCTTGCGTACTGTGGGAGGGAAACAAGAGAAGCACTCTGAGAAGAATTACTGTATGTAGTACACTATTTTCTCCATAGGTATGAAAATTTCGAGTCTGATTTTTCACAATTATAGAATAGGTATTGCATTTTTTATAGCGTACCGAACGTAGAAAAGAATAGCGATACAAAAAACGTGTGCAGCCTTCTCAATTAAAAAGTTATAATTCTATGTTTTCGGCTTTTCGTAAATGAAATTTTTACTATCGCATTCGTTTCGTTTCTCCCATGAAAATAATACCACACACGATATAATTACAATCATAACTACTTGTGTAGCGAGTCCTTAGGAGCAATTCATAACTTACAAGGAAAGGCACACAAGTGTCCCCCTCCGATTTTGATGAAACTTCGTAGGTTTGTTAAGCAGGCAAGAATAAGGGACACGTATTTTTTTATCGGCTGAGACGCGGGTTTAAGGGGTGAAACGAGCCCTTAAAGTTTCGACCCTTTTTGGCTATCTCGAAAACCATACGAGACACATTAAAACTTCTAATAGAAAAGTTGTATGGTTTCTTGCGTATAATAACAAGATGTTAACGAATTTTGCAAAATACAATTTGTTTATAACAAAAAAATTTTTCATAACCTTATTTTACAATTTATTCAAATTTGTATAATGACAAAAAGTGTAGAGAATTTTATTACAAATCCATTGGTATATATATGTACGATATTGCCTCCTACAATTCCTTAGATTTTTATCATAAAGGTTCGCGCGCGTGCCCGCATGATACTAAACCGGATCATATCGGACGATATTATACTACCAGTCAACGTCACTTTTAAGCATAAATAAAAAACAATTATATTTGCGTTATACATAACTGTTAATTTTATTAAATTTGTATTACAAAACATGTATTGTTAAAGTACATAGGTATTCTAGGTATATGTCAATTTTATAGGTAACGAATAGTTTGAATAAGTTAGGGAACATAATCGTGACAATAATGGTAATCTTCGAAAAAATGTTTCAAACACAACGGTTTCCGGCATTAAGTATATGTAATAATTGGTACGTCACGGCATGTATATATGGCATAGTGGTTCATTATGTGATGCATAGCAAAATTCTACTGTATTTGGAAAATGAGGTGGTTTTGACGATATGACTCCACTTTTATATCATAAAATGAAATTTTCAAATCGTGGTGAAGAAAACTGATTATGAACAAGTCATTGTAGTTTTAGAATGCTATCTCGTGTGTGGAGATTAATGTCATATTGCAATATAACAACTATGTCCGAAAAGCGACAAACAAAATTTTTCCATACACGAAATCCGTACACGTATAATAGTTGCAAATATTTTGTAGTTCCAGTTAGAATCATAAATAACATTATTTCTTTATTTATCGGAATAGCTTCGTCAATCCTACGAAAACAATGCGCGCTTCAAGAATCTAATAATAGAGCTGTTTTGTTTTTTGTATTTGGCGAATAAACTTCTGTTAACCAGGTTTTAAAATTTTCTTTTGTAAGTTTTCCGGATGTCGATGCTATAACAAAAATATTCATCGCCTTGAACATGGTCTGCTGTAATCAAGGTTCAAATACTCCATGGTATAAAGTAGATACATACCGTCAAGACCTCATTAGTCTTAAGTATAAAAGTCCAATTTATAGTTTACTAGAGAAGTAATTATGATCAGAATTTATTGTGTTTGGTGTCATTTCAAACAAGCAAGTTGCATAAAATTCCCATAAAACTTATAAAAATAAAAGTTCTATAATAACATAATAAGAAATAACAAAATTGCGACATTTTCCCTTGCTTGCATTATTATCTGTCTCATACTCGATGTTCGTCGGCTCTGTAAACGATTGCATGTAGCTTTTGACTGTTTATTAATTTTTACTCTTACGACAAAGATGTTTTTCACATTTACGAACACCATAATGTACATGTACAATGTCGCAGTTAACCCTACGGTGTTTTTTGAACAGTCGGTATAGACGAACCTTTTGAAGTACAAACGAAAGTAAAGGTGGTACAAACCTCTACAGGCGAAGAGGAAACAGCACCTCCAAGAAGATTTAAAAAATTCCCAAAATTGACGAAGTTACTTCTAGGGGAATTTTTTTCAAAACGCGGTACAAACGAACCCTTTGAGGTACAAACGAAAGTAAAGGTGGTACAAATCTCCAGAGACGAATAGGAATCAGCACCCGCAAGAAGATTTGAAATATCTCAAAAAATAGCGAAGTCACCCCTTGGGGGTACCTTCGAAAGGCGGTACAAACGCACCCGTTGGGGTACAAACGAAAGTGAGGGTGGTACAAACCTCTACGGACGTCCCTTTTTATGATGGCGTCGAAAGAAGTAAAAAATGTTAAATTGGAGTGCTGGGGTATTTTTCACCCCCTAGTAACTTTTCACCCCTTAGGGTACAAACGAAATGAAAGGTAGTACAAACGGGTACAAACGATGCTAAACACGATACAATTGAAAGAAATAAAATTTTTGAAAGTCGAGTGCTAAGTTCAGGTAGGTCACATAAACCTACTATTTTATGCTGTTTGAATGGCGCGAACGTAATTGAGTTTCCAATAGAAAATTGTTAGTAGAATCTGTGTTGCAATCAATTATCTAAAGTAATTTTGCAATGGTAAATTTAAAGTCCACGTTTTCATTTAAATCATGGGTATACTAACTAGAAGTTGATGTACCTAATAAGTTTCACAAATATACTAGCGAATATTATAAATTGTTACTTATGTATATTTCAATTATATTCCGCTTAATTATTATAGCTGTTGAGACGTGTAGATTTTGTTATAGTCTTACACATTGTAAATAATAAAATCGCAGTTGTTTTTATCATGGCAATTATTTTGTTATATTCGACATAATTTTCATTACTTTTAGAGTAAATAGTTCTTGGTTTTTAATTGTTCAGCACATTCACAAAGCATTATTAAAGAAACTGTTTTAATAATTTCCACAACTCAATTCCTGTCATCACTAATATACAAAGATCATTGTAAACGATTTAATTTACAAACAGACTGTCGTGTAAAAAATAACGAGACATTAAACTTGCAACTAAATGAATTGCAAGTATACCCATACTTTTACTACCAACTATATTTCAGTATTCTTATCATATTCGAATGACATATCTCATTTCATAGGATGTGTAAACTCATGAAGAGGGATTTTTGCTTGGCAAGGAAAGCCAAAGGAAAAAAATCACCTTCAGTACGTTTCTTTTTATTACCACAATTAAACTTACTATAAAGACATACATATCAGTTATTTCTAGAGAGAGAGGGTAGTCTGCAACAACATGGCGAATTGGCATTTCTAACTGTCTATGTTATTCAGGGGAACGTAGTATAGACGCTTCCACACAATACCAGCAAAAATACGTGGCATCAGTTATACAATAATTTCTTTTTATTACAAAATTTCAGAGCCACCTGTGTGTTTCATTAAAAGTGCTGAAAAAGATGTAAAATATAAGTGAAATTCATAAGTTGTAAAGTAGTCATAACAGTAAATAGAAATGAAACCACTGATAGTATTGTGAAGGGGAAAAGGCAAAAGTGATTGAAGTAATAGTGAATTTCCAAATTTTGTAATTCCTAAATTTCTGAAATTTTCTGATTTCTACATTTCAATTCTTCAAATTTCCATATTTTTAAATATTTCAACTTCCTAATACTCAAATTTTCAAAACTCAAATTATGGAAATTCTCAAACTTACAGATTTTCGAATAATAATAATAATTCTCAAATTCTGAACTTGTTAAATTTCGAAATGTAAGTTTCCAATTTAAAAATTTCTGAAAATAATTTATCAGTTATCTATTCTAAATAACCACATTTGAAACTTCGGAAATGTATCGATTAAACATCGAGCGATGCACCTCTTGTACATACCACATCGATGTCTTACGAGTAAGCACAGAGTATAGATTGAATAGTAGATTAATATAAATTCACAAATGGATATAAATGATAGGGTATAGTAAGACTGTAATAAGAAAGCGCAAAATATAAAGTATTGACAACATGACTTTAAACTTGCATAAGTAATACGAGTATATTGATACGGGCAACATGCTTTCGGGTCGCTGAAGGGGGGATTGTTCCCGACCTCTCTGTGTTGCCTATGGTTCCACAAATGACGAAAGTTAACATTTGGCAACTTTTCTGGGTGCTTTAGTCCATTTTAGAAAAGTTTGATACAGTGACAAGAAGCTGTATCCGACACGGTTTGCCCTATACAATTGTATACGTACGTCAGTGGTTAGGATGGGATTTTTATAGATCTTTCATATATATAATGCATAATTAGAAGAACCCAAAGGAAAAAATATTAATGGAAGTTAATATTTTACAATGATGTGTCATTATTGGAAAAGCTTTATTAAATAATAGATATAATAATAGGAACAATCTGAACCAGTGCAGAAATGTTAAGGTTCATAACATTCCAATTTTAAGAGAAAGTAGATATGCGCATATTTTACATCTGAGATGGTGCGATTAAATTAGCAGAATCATACCGAACATAGTGGAATATTTAGCACTTATTTTGTACCAATTTGTGTCACAAAAAGTAGTTTTTTACCTCGTGCCATCTTTGAAAAATATTGGTGCTGCTAATATTGAGCCAGCAGGCCCGAACATCAGGCCCCCAGGTTGGAGCGCGTGGCAGGCGCTTTGGCGCGCCTATTACCCAACCTGCGGGGTCCGAGTGAGAAGGTGCGCCGGCTCTATATGGGGGTCGTGCGGAGCATGGCCCTATACGGCGCCCCAGTTTGGGCTGCCGACCTGGCTGCCAGTCGTCGCTCGCAAGGTGTTTTGCGAAAAGTGGAGCGGCGGCTGGCGGTCAGGGTGGTGATGGGGTACCGCACGGTCTCCTACGAGTCGGCTATGGTTCTGGCTGGGGTAATTCCCTGGCGCCATCAGGCCGAGGTGGAGGCAGCAGTATATAGATACCGCTGCACCCTCCGTCAGGAGGGAATAGTAGAGGGTGCCCAGCCAGGGCCCAGCGTCGAAGAGGTACGGCTCCAGGCCCGGCGCGCTGGTGTCTCCCGCTGGAAGGATGAGTTATCCTCCAGCGGGGCCGTGGGGAAGCGCGCTGTCGGGGCGGCCCTTCCGCGAATGGAGCAGTGGATGGACCGCGGCAACGGGCGGCTCTCGTTCCGGATCACGCAGGTACTCACCGGGCATGGTTGCTTCGGGGAGTACCTGTGCCGGATCGGAAGGGAACGGACACCGATGTGTCATGAGTGTGGTGGTGCTGGGCCCGACGACGCCCAGCACGTGCTGGGTCGGTGCCCTGCATTCGCGTTGCAGAGGCACCACCTAGAGTGTGAGCTTGAGTGTGATGCTGCCTGCCTGGGAGATGTGGTTGAGCGAATGCTTAAGAATGACGAGGGATGGAAGGCTGTCGCCTCCTTCTGCGAGACGGTGATCTCGCGGAAGGAGGAGGCAGAGCGTGATAGGGAAAGGCGCGGAGTGGGTGGAAGAAGAATGAGAGGCAGAAGGCGACCCGCTTCTCGGGCGCCCTCTTGAGGGTAGTGGGGCGGCGCGGCTTCACTGCGTCGTCCCCACTGTGTGAAAGATGAGTGAATGTGTTGGTGTGTGTGTCAGAGTGCCTGTGGTGTGATTGTGAGTGTGTGAGTGTAGTTAGTAAGTGGAGAGAAGTGGTGGGATGGCGATCGCGTCGCCCTCCCCGACGTCGGTCCCCATCTCCTTGCGTGAGTGTCGGCGGTCTTGGTCCGGGGTGTCGGAGTTCCCGGGATTGACCGAGGCCGCCATGGCCGCAGGTGTCATGGGCGGGGGCCCATGGCACCATTGCACGCGGTCAGGTGTGTGGAGACGGCGGCGGGCGTGGTGACGTCGTCGGCTCCGATAAGGGTGGGGTGGGTTTTAATATTGTTGTGTGGGGAGGCTTCTCCTCCCCACGAGAAGGGCGACGGTTTGGTCGCAAGGCGGCACATTGGCGTGTCGTGGCGACGAATATGGCACGACTCCATAGCCCGCCATGCCGCAGAGGGTGGGCATCACCGAGGGGTTTTAGTGGGTAGAAATCCCACACTACCCCCGCTCCTCCCCCGGGGAGTGGGGGCATCTTGTAGAAGATTTCCCCCCGTAAAAAAAAAAAAAAAATGGCCCGAACATCAAAATTAAGCTAACAGGACCAAACATGAAAATTGATCAAAATGAAAGAAGCAAAGCTGATCATTTAATGCCGAATTTGTACTACAGTAATCATGCTATGTAAGCAAAAATGCCATTTACGATATAAGCAAAGATTTTTCGCTCGCTGAGAAAGGTAATATGATTTGAGTACGCGTATATCCGTGAGACAATATCGATGCAAATATAAAACTTTCATATTTTCTACTCTTCTGCTATGAAACTTTTACTAATAAGGTTTTTATATTTTTCCGATTAAAATGAGACCAAACACAATAAATTAGGACTATATTTACTGGTTAAATTGACGATAAGTATGAACGCAGAGAAGGATATAGCAAGCAAAAAAAAAAATGAAACGCTGCGATCGTGACATTTGATGAAATTCAAAAGTTTATTCAATTATTTATAGTACTAATACGTTGCTAACTTTTTTATTTTTAATATTTTTTTCATACAACTTTCGTCGTCATATTCGTGACATTTTACTGATTAAAATAAAACCAAATACGACATAATTCAAGTCATATTTTGCTACGCGGTATTTCGCGGCTAGCTCGATGGTGGCCCGCGAACCCCGCCTCGCCCGCGAATTCTCGAAATGGCCCTTCTGACCTAACCCGCGACCACGACCGTCGCGGCGCCTCCGCGGATTCGCGAACGAGTAGCACTTCGGCGCCCGATTCGAATCCATTCGATACCGCTTTGATTTGTTACTTGATTGGGCGCCAGACGCGTTTCCGCGTCGCGATAAGGAACTTTAACGCGAGAGACTCGAATCGGCGGCGGAACGACTCGGCAGCTCAGTATCCGTACGCGATGGTAGAGTGGCGTGATTCTTACAGGGTAAGGAGGCTAGACGCGGAGGCGGATTTAATAGAATATTCCGGGATAATTCGTAAGAGACCTCGACTCAGCAGTATTTAGTAAAAGCAGCGCTGTTTATTGTAAATCTAATTAATCTAGGCGATGAACAGTATAATCCCGCACCGACAACCAGTTTGCTCGTGATTGCTTAGCGACTGACCGATGTCCGAGAATCCCGTTATTTTAATCCCGTGAACGGGATCTAATGCCAATTCCTAAGCGCGATACAGTCGTCGATTTCCAGAATGATACGCGACGCAATTATCTATACGCAACTCTAATAACTAACGAAACGCGATGTAATTATCCTAACGCGATATAACGCGACGAAACGCAAATATTCCAGACGCACGGAAACTAACGCAATTAACTAAACGCGATGCGACTTATTCTACGCACGAAACGATTCTGTATCGACGACCGTCTAGAGAGAGAAGGCGAGAACTAGCGCGACAAACTACGAAATATCCGATACGACAAAACATGCACTTTCCGATCTGCTCCCGCGTAAATGAGAATTCGAAATCGAAACGTGGGTGTGCACAAAATTTGCAACGCTTTCGCGAGACTAAGAAGCTAAATCGTGGCTATCGCGATACCAATCCCCCGGTCCGTTTCAGTGACCTGCCGAGTGTGGCTTATAGTCATATATAGTAGTCGGTATAGGAAGATCGAGAAACGATCGAGAAACGATCTTCCTATCTCACGATACTTCTGAATTTTTCCGCAACTACTTAACCTAATTACTAACTAACGCTTAATGCCGACACCCTGGCCACATTTTGCAGAATCGGCCGGTGATTGGCACACTCGATGATCGACAACCCACGGTACGTTATTCTCGATTTCGAATTGTTTACAACGATAGAAGATGAGGGGCTTACCGAGATGTCCTTTACGGCGGCTTGGCAATAGCGGCAGCGATAGGTCGTACAACGAAAATTCTGACTATTAGCAACGCACTGAATTGGGCAGATGCCGAATACAGAATGCTAAAACCGCGTGCCCTTATGCCGGTATTCGGACACCTCGTGATCACCCCCATCCCAGGCCGAAGTTTCCGTCTTCTCGCAAAGGCATCTTCGGCAGGACCTCTTCTTGCTCCGCGACCTCTTTTCCTCTATCGCAGGTCCCTAGCGAGGAAGCGGCAGGGTAGCGGAACCTTCCTTAGGCGTACGTCGCTCTCTCGCAGACCTTCCTCCCCTTACTCCGCTGCCTCTCTTGGCCTATTGCTGGACCCGAGCGGGGTAGCGGCAGGGTAGCAGTGCGTTTCCTCGGCGTACGCTGTTCCTTCGCTGATGTTGACGTTGTTGTTCGATGGTACATACAAAATAAAGCGGCGACAGATTCCGATCATACGATACTATATTATATGCGCTTCGTTCTCTCTCTAGACAGTATTTGCCCTTACTGCAATGACTGTCCCTCCCGAGGAGGTTCCTTGTGACAGGTATAAAATACCACGTCACAATTTATTTGCAATAATTTACCTCCATGTATAACATTTGAAATTACAAATAAATATGTTTCGAATTACGTCGTGTTCAGTCTTATTTTAATCAGGAAAATATTACAAACATGTTGGAAAATGTTTCCTAAAAAAAAATCAAAAATAGAGAAGTTTTATTTTTGCATTAGAATTGTCCTACCGATGTGTTACTGGTTAATTACACTTGGCAAAAAAGTTCCTTCGCTCCCTGTTTTTTTCTACGTTCGGCAAAACATCAATGTAATTTCAGGCTCGAAAAATTTGCGTATATCGAATGATTTTTGTGTTTCGCATATTTTTCATAATCTTTTAATGAAATATTTAAGAGCTTACGTTTATATAATATTTCTTTATCATTTTTATTTATGAATCATGCTGGTAAGTTTTACTTCCAAAATCGAAATCATTTTGTGCTTTTGTTATAACTTTTTAAAAATGTTTAAAACTTTGTGTTAATATAACGTTCTTGTCTCGCAGCGCTCTTTGCGAGTAAAATTTGTCAGTAAAGTTTGGTAATAAAAAGCTTGGACGCTCTGTATATTGGTTTAGGTTAAACAAATTGTTCTGTTGTGGTAAGAAGAAGATTTAATTGAAAATTCGTAACTCATAACTTGAATATCGTCAAATATCTATTATTAATCGAATCGGGCAATAAGTGAAAAAGTGTCTTTAACCCTTTCGCTTCGAGCGCCGGATATATCCGGCATCCGCGCAGCGACTTGTGCGTACGAGCGCCGGATATATCCGGCATCCACACGGCGACCTGTGCGTACGAGCGCCGGATATATCCGGCATCCACATGATGTGTATACAAGTGTAACGTCCCCGGGAAGAATTTTTTTTTCCCCCTTCATCATCACGACAATCTTCTGCCCACCCATTAGAATACCCAATTACCGACAGTAGTTGCCAAATTATCGACCGTATGTTACGTATCGATTATCGATCCCAGTAGATTCGACAGTCGGTAATCAGCATATATATATTGTAACGAGGCATATCTTTATGCCTCGTTACGAGTGGCCACTAGGCCCGCCGGCCTCTCTCCTCCGCCCTGCCAACCCCTCGCGGCGGGGCGTATGCAAGGAGTGCGTGTTTTTTGTAGTGCTCGTTTTTTTTGTTATTCGCGCGCCCCTTTTCCCCCGGCACCGGCACGAAGACCAGCGGCCCAGCGAAGAGACATCCGCGGCCCCGGGCGCGGGGAAAACCCCAACCTGAGAGATGGAGGCGCGGGACGGGGCCCGAAGATCACCGCCGCCTGCTGACCGGTCGCCGAGCCACCCGTCCACCTCCGCGGGGGCGACCGGCAGCCACCACCGAGGGACGCCAGGCCTGGGGACGAGCCACCCCAGCTGCCACCCGAAGGGGCCCCAGGACCTGGCCGAAACACCACGTGGCCCATCCCTGGCGCCGAAATCCTCGGGGAGGGGGAACTCCGCGCACCGAGGACCCGAGCCGCGGATACGGAGGGAGAAGCCAGCGAGCCGTGGCGCGAGCGGGATACCCTCCGGATTTATATATTTCTTTTTTTTTTGTTTTTGAGTTTTTTTTTGTATTGTGTGTGAGAGAGAGTGTGGGTCCGAGGACAGCCACGTACGCCGCCCAGGACAGGCTAAAAAAAAGGTAGGATCTTTGCTTTTCTCTTAATTGTGAGATCCAGGAGCGTGTGTGCGAGTGTGTGTGCGTGTGGGTGGTTCCTGGCGATAGGACCACCAGCCCCGGCGACGAGGACCCTAGGGACCGTATTTGCGGAATATCTTTGTATCGAGTTGAGTTTTCCGGTTCCGCGATTCTGGGCCGCTGACCCCAGTTCGGGTCACCATTTTCCCTTTTTCTTGTATTTTGCTTTTAGGTCCAGCGTTCCCTTTGTTGTCCACGACCCCCAAGAGGGCGTGCTCCGCAAGGTGTACCACACTTTTCTTTTCTTTTCTTTTTTTTTCGATTTTGTATCACTTGCGTGTACCGTGAGCCCCCGTGTCGCGATATCCTCACCGCAATTAGCGAACGCGACCCTGTTCCTTTTCCGAACATTGTACCACAAAGGGCTCATTCTCGTTGTTCTCGAAGGGCTAGCTTCGGCCCACAATAAAGCCAAATTTATCGTAGCTACTCGCGGATTCTCTACTTCTTTTCTGTCCCCCCGTGAGTACCGCTCCCGGAAGAGCTGCCGGAAGGGCGATTCCCCCGGACGCGTGCATTGCACTGGCGCCCCTTTAAGAAATTGTCCGTGGGTGTGCGTATCGGGACGTGGAGGACCGCTTTCCCTGGCCGCCCTCCACCTCGGGGACTTTTCCTTTCGTCCCTCCCACCGATCCGTCACAATATATAATCGTTATATTAATTATCTTATAATTTTGAATTAGAGTAGGTAATATTTTCCGCGAAAATAATTGAACATTAAGTTTGAATCATTAAAACAAGATTATGTATTATTTTATTTTATTTTTCTAATAAATAGTTTTGTATAAGAAATTTCCGCTACGCTATGACGTGCCTACGTGCCACGATACTCGCCCGAAATCCTTGAGATCAGCGCTAATCCTAGAAAAGGATAGCGATACTATTTCTATTTACGGCCTTTTCAGACATTAAATTAATTAATTAACTACATCAAATTCTATACGTAAAATCAGTCATTACTAAACTACTCATGGCCGGAACCACAATTATTTTCTTCAATTAAAAAGCTGTAAATCGGAATAGATTCAGCTCTCATAGAATTCGTACGCAGTTAATTAGAAAAGGATAGAAAATGTATTTTTCGCTAAAACACCGTTATACTACTATTTTAATATCAAATTATTAGCCAGAAATTAAAGAGCGACATTTAAAATATAATTAAACCGTTCAATTTTATAATTAATGTATAATAACGAAATTATATGAAAATTTAGATATTCTGACGTCACAGAAATTCCAGGAATTCGGCGAACCTGCGAGTATAAAAGGGCGAGTGAAACCCCTCTAAAATCAGAACAGTTTTCGAAATCGAGCTATTCACACGTCTCAGTAATAAGTATACTCGGAACAATTTTCGCTGTACGAACCAAATAGATTCTAAGTTCTCGATTGGCAAGCGGGCATATGCCATTTGGATACTTGATCGCTGGGTTGTTTTAGCAGCTAACGAACAGCTGGCTCCCCGTTCAAGCGGTCTTGTATCCGAAACTCCGTCAGGAGAGTGCTATGCTTAGCCCCAAGAAAGGCTAAGACATCAAAACGAGTGTTCTCAGCTACTCATACTTAATTTTCTGTCGAATTACTAACTTGCCTTCAGATTCTCGGAGCTCGCTCTGGGTAGTATCGTAGCTAGCTAACGCAGGCTCCCCATTTGAGCGGCTTGGTCTCTGAAGCCCGTGTTTTTTGGGTGGCAGTTAAGTAATCACGACTTACAAGTAGAGTCACTTTAATTTGCTACCCTGTTGGACGTATTTGTTCATCTGACTCTGGATCGTTGGGTTGTTTAGCAGCTAGTGAACAACGGGCTCCCCAATTAAGCGATCTGGTTTTGGGTGTCAGTATGCGCTCTGACAAAAAGGGTCATGAACAATTAGTTGTCGAGTCAAATCATAAGAGTAATTGTTCCGAATAAAATTCAATTAGATTCAGATAAATTTTGGTCATTTGAATTAATACAAGAATACTGTTCTCACTCAGCGTCATTTCCGTAATCGATTACACCGCGTTAGATACTAGATAAATCTGTCTAATTTTTGCGAAAGCGTATTTAGGTGCGTTTAGAGAATCTCACTTAGGTCGAATTCCTCGCAGCGGTAGATTATAAAGCGCTAATGTTAATTCATATCGTCAAAGAACCTTTACACAAATCAATCGTACAAATTGAGAAAACTTTGTCATTGCGATACCTTCGAACACGAGAATCGAATACGTATAAAAGCGAAGTTAACTTTATCAGAGATCAGAATTAGATACGGTCCAACATACAGTACTGACCAGCGAGTCTCATACTACACATTGTTTAATTTATCAATTTCTATTATTTCTATCATTATTATTATTTCAAGATCTATTTAGTTCTTTATACTAATCAATCATTTATAATTTATATACTTTCTTTATTTTGTTGTCATTGTTGTTTGTTAGTTTCATTTCTTATCGTTTACTGAATAAATCTAATTGTTGAAAGATTTTGACCTGCGGATTTCACTCCTTAGCCGCACACCACACGAATCCCACAATCTTTACATTTAGTTATTTTCCAAAACGAGTCGTTTAGTTGGTAAACGCCGCTCTTTACCTTCCTAGCGCTAGTAACTATCTGAACCTAGGTTCCAGAGTCGTTACAAAACAATACATATATTCTATCCTCTTTCCACTATACTGTTCAGTCGACCGTGAAAATTTATGACTTCTTCGGTTTCGCGGACCTCTCACTCCTTCTCGGATCTCTCACTCGGCGGCGGATTTCAATCAAAGAAGTGGGGATAAAAATTTGCTAATTTCGAGGCTCGAAACTGGTGCTTGTTTCGAGGCAATACTGTAGTACCTTTACGATATACGCAAACGGCGACCGTGTTGTTTTTCTCTTCTGTCCTTTTCTACGTTCGGCAAAACATCAATCAATGTAGGACGTGTACGATATACGCAAAACCTCAGACCCGAAAGATTTGCGTATACAGTATTCTCTCCGTAAATGTTAAAAAAATCTCTACCGTAAATGTTAAAATTATATCCCCACTACTGGGGAGATCCCCCTCGAAATCAGCCAAGAATGAAACACGATCGGTCGCCAAAACAACGAGGATCGAATATCGGTGAGACACAACTAATGCAAGCAAAGGAAAAGACTGTAACTTTCTTATTTCTTGCTATTTTTTCATGAAACTTTTATTGTTGTATTTGTCTAGGTTTCCTGATTAAAATGACACCGAACATGATATAATTACGTCAACAATTGCGTGTGTAACGAGTGATTAATGTTTTTAACATAAAAGAGGACGGCGAATGGAAAAGAAAGAGAAGCAGAAGGTTGACACGTTCGGCAAACATGAAAGACTCGTGCGTCTTCTGTCTTTTAAATTCAAAAATCAAAATTTTGTATTTTTGGGGTTTCATCAGTGAAGCTTTGATTATCGTATTCGTCTCGTTTTTCTGATTAAAATGGTACCAAACACGGTATAATTAAAATCATAATTACTTGTATAGCAAGCCTTTAGGAGGAATTCGCACCTCTACCGTAAATGTTACATCCCAAACTTTTATGGCTTGTTACATAAGTAATTACGATCGTAATCATATCGTGTTTGGTGTCATTTTAATTAGAAAAACGAGACAAATACGATGGCGAAAGTTCCATTGACGAAAAACCAAAAATAAAGAATTTTAATTTTTAAATTTAAAAGACAGAACACGCATGAGTCTTTCATGTTTGCTGAACGCTCGAAACTCTATCCCTCTTTGTCTTTTGTATCGCTGTCTCTTTCTACATTCGGCACACTACAAAGAATGTAGGACCTCTACCGTAAATGTTACAATCGAGACCGGCAAAAGTAATATTTACGGAGAGAATACTGTATACACAAAGTATAAGGCAGTGTAATCTAACTTGGTAGGCAATGGGGTACTCACACTATTACATTCGGTCATATTGAATCTATTCAAAACTCTATCTAAATACAAACTTTGATCAAGAGTAGTTACTTCACCTTTCCTTTCTATATTTATTCCTAAAAACAATTTGATTTCATTCATATCTGACATTTTAAATTTGGCCTTTAAATAGCTTTTGAAGTTTTTCATTGTATTTTCACTATAAGTTATTATTAAGAGGTCATCAACATAAGGAATTAAATATATATTTTTGGTTACATGATTTCTATCAAGGATATACAGACAGCGATCTACTGAGGAGTTTTGTAAACCATGCGCTTTAAGTGTTACATCAAAAAGTTCAAACCAGCATCTCGCTGATTGTTTCAAGCCATATAATGCTTTATTTAATTTACACACCTGATTTTCCTGTGCTTGAATACTGTTGTAATATGTGAATTTATCATATTCGTGATTTCCAGAATGGTACTCGTCGCGCCATCTACTGGTTATACTTGATTTCGTGCAACGAGACAAGCTCGTACCTATATATTCTAAGCACATTCTTTTGTTTTTCTCTCTGTCTATATTACTCCGAGCTCAACTGACGCCTTACCGACTATGGCTTATACATTTAAATATATTCTTTATTAATATTTAAAAAATGTTTATTGATTCACACAATCCAACAAATACCTTCCGGTACGCGCATATAAATTTCCTCCTTTAATATACCATTTAAGAACGCTGTCTTTACATCTATTTGATGAGTTAATAAATTATATTGATTTGCAAAGGAAATCAGCATTCGAAAAGTTGCAATTCGAGCACTGGTGCAAAGGTTTCACTGTAATCTTCTAGGTATTTCTGACTAAATCCTCTTGCAACTAACCTTGCTTTATATTTATATGGATTTCCTTTTGCATCCATTTTAATACTGAATATTCATTTGCAATCAACAATGTTTTTGTTATTTGGACATGAAACTATATCCCATGTATTATTACTTATTAACGAGTCAATCTCATCTTTTATCGCGTGTTCCCATTGAACTCTATCATCACGATCCTTTATCTCATCATAGCATTTAGGAACTTCACAGGCTATTGATAGTGCATATACACGTCATATACAATGAGGTTTATTTTTAATTCTTGTACTACGTCGCAAGTCACTATCAGTGGAATCAATTTGTGCGTTTATATTTTCAACGGGCCTTTTATCTGACTCGTTTATTCCGCTCTTTTGATTTTTACTGATTTCTTTATCTTCATGAGTTTCTACCTGTTTTATTTGAATACTTTCTTCTTCAAAGTTATTTGTGCATATAGGAGGTCTTGAATTTTTAAAATTAATTTCATCAAAAACAACTTCATGCGCTATAATGAATTTTCCATTATTCACGTTTAATATTTTATAACCGTTTTTCTCATACCCCATAAAAATTCCTTTAAATGATTTTTTATCGAATTTGCTTCCCCTATTTTTATTGTGAATACAAATAGTGCTACCAAAAATTCTTAAACCATTTAATTTTGGTTTTTTACTATGCCAAAGTTCGAAAGGAGTTTTATTTTCCGCAATGGCTTTACTTGGGGTTATATTAATTATATAAGCTGCTGTTAATATAGCTTCTGCCCAAAATTCTTTGTTTATTTCAGCACCGTGAATCTTCGCCCGAGCTTTTATCGAAAGAGTTCTATTCATTCTCTCTGCTATGGAATTTTGCTGTGGCGTATATGGAACTGTTAACCCCTTAACGCACAGTTTTTTTTGAAGAAATCGAACAGAAAAGTCAATTTTTATATACTGCGCTTTTGTTCTATGGAAAAAGACTATATTTTATTCTTGAATAAATAAGTGTTATAGCTTACAATCTCATGTAAATGATAAATATCAATAAAACGAAAAACGCCGCTCGAATTATCTCGAGTGTGCACAGTTTAGCGCGCTCGAATTAACTCGAGCGTACAAGTTAAGGGGTTAAGTGATATTGAATACCTCTTTGTACACAAAATGCTTTGAATTCATTAGATAAGTATTCGTTCCCGTTATCACAATTTAAATATGCTACTTTTAAATTAAAGTGTGTTTCACTTTTCGCTACAAAGCCTTGGAAGACTTTAAACACTTCTGATTTTAGTGCAATGAGATAAACGACCGTGTAATAAGTAAATTCGTCAATAAATGTAACAAAATAATTTTTATTGTCTATTGTTGAAGGTTTAATTGGCCCACATACGTCAGAATGAACAACGAACAAAGGTCGTGTGACATGGCTTCTATCTCTGTTTTTTGAGAAAGGCAAACGTGCTTGTTTACCGTATATACAAGCTTCACAAAGGTCTTGTGTTGGATTGATTCTATTTATTATTTCTGTATCTTGTACTAAATTATTTTGTTTAATTTTTAAGAATTTAGAATTTCCAATATGACCTAAACGTTGATGCCATGTTTCATATGCATTTAATACACTTGTATTATTTGCATATGCTTTACTATACATATTTTTATCAACTGTAAAAGTTACGCATATTATATTTTCTTTTGACTTACCAGTGAACACAGTCTTACCACCTCCTTTTATCGTAACAGCTCCAGTTTTGTCAAAAATTACACTCATCCCTGCTTCCTGGATTTGGCGCACAGACAATAAATTATATGGCGCCTCCGGTGCATACAATACTTTCTCCAGGGTACCGGTCACGCCTAAATTGGTTGTAACCTTGACGGTTCCTATTTTCTCCGCGACGATGGCCTCTCCTTTCTTCGCTATTGAAATCTTCAACGGTTTTTCCATTGATGTGTACGTTGTAAAAATGTTTAAGTCGTTCATTATATGATCTGTAGCACCAGAGTCTATAATAAAATCTATTTGCGATGATTGTTTGGGATTTGAATTTTCAAAAGTTTTCGCCGGAATCATAAACGCAAATCCACCACCACTTGGCTCTTGCACTTCAATATTTTGCGCGCCACGGTAATAATCCGCACTTGTGGAACTTTGTCTATAATAAAAACAGTCTTCACAATGATCACATCTTTTGTCGTAGCTTTTACCAATTGTTTCTTGACCACGGTATCCAACGAATTGTTTCAAGTTGGCCGAGTGGTCAGTGGATCGCTAGTTCTCTCCTAACAAGGAGACGGAGTACAGGCGGGTTTAGGACAAAACTCACGAAAAGTTGATGAAATAAAGAATACTCAGTTGACACGTTTAGACAGTTATTTAATAAATGACACTCACGACAGACACTGGACGACGATAACGATAATAATCAATTCGGATAACAAAGGTTGGTTGAAAAATCGGGAGGAAACACGGTTAACGTTGTGACTCTGCAAAGTTCACACGGATAATGATATTTTAAAGTTAAACGGTAATCAAAATTGAACCTTTAACCGGTCGATGGCGTGGCGGTAGGACTAATCCCGTGCGGGAGGGATTAACGCGTGTACGCAGCGATGTAACAAGGCTTAGACGTGCCTAGGCTTATTATTCTTATTTCGGAACATACCGCCCGCCTCGGATCTTATGGATCCGACCAATCACCTTACAGCAAAAAGAGAACAAGAAAACATACAAGACTATCGTTAACGTAAATAAGGATGCCGCCCGCCATACGAAATATTTACAATGTTATAATCTGCAATATATACAGACTTAAATCTAAGACGCCGCCCGCCAAACGCATGGTTACAATATTATGGTATTTACAAGAGGATTAGCACACTGTCGATTTCTCATGGGTATTGATGTCGACGGGTAGAAAACAGAGTTTCGTAATAGGTCGCCGATATTCACTTTGTGCTGTCTTCACGGTAACGACGCGAGTGATCCCGTCGGATCCGGGATGGCAGTGCGTTATTCGTCCGAGTTCCCATTTGCAGGGAGGCGCGAGAGGGTTTCGAATTAAAACGATACGCCCAGGTTTCGCAAGGTCGGTTCTAGTACGCCATTTCGGTCGCTGTTGTAACGTGTGTAAATAATCCGTAGACCAAGCTTGCCAAAAGCTCTCGTTCATTTGTTTTATTAATTGCCATCGTGACAATCGTGTTTCGCGGACATCTAATAACGTCGGTGATGGTATGGCATTCAGAGCGGAGCCGATGAGGAAGTGACCAGGTGTTAGTGAAGTATAATCATCATAATTATCGGATACCGGAGCGATCGGACGTGAATTTAAGCATGCTTCGACTTGGCAAAGCAGTGTTGTAAATTCTTCGAAGGTTAGTGTATGTGCACCTATAACACGTTTGAGATGGTATTTCACGCTTCGAACTCCAGCTTCCCACAGCCCTCCGAAGTGAGGAGCGGAGGGAGGAATAAAATTCCAGGTGACATGCTCACTGACCAATCTATTACGGAGATCTGGATAACGTGTCGCGGCTTTAAACATTTGGTTCAGTTCCTTTTCAGCTCCTTGGAAATTTGTACCATTGTCGGAATATACAATGGTTGGTATACCTCGACGGGAACAAAAACGCTCGAATGCAGCTAGGAATGCTGCTGTTGAATAATCGCTAACTAATTCTAGATGAATCGCGCGGGTGGTTAGGCATATAAACAATGCAATATATGCCTTTCTCGATTTGTATCCGCGTCCGGAGACTAAACGGACGAAGACAGGACCAGCGTAATCCACGCCACAATGAAGGAATGCGCGTTCGACTTTGTTTACTCGCGGAAAAGGAAGATTCCCCATTAGTTCGGTAGCGGTACTTGCGCGTTCACGAGCACAAACCACGCATCGGTACAGTACAGAACGGATAAGTTGGCGAGCGCGGAGGAGCCAAAACTGTTGGCGTAGGACAGCAAGCGTGAGCTGGGATCCGCCATGAAGTGTGCGAAGATGTGTAAAATGGATAAGGAGCTTGACAAGCGGATGAGAACCAAGAATTATTGGATTTTTGGAGTCTTCAGGTAATTTCGATTTATTTAATCGTCCCCCAACACGAATTAATCCGTCCGCGTCAATATATACATTCAGCGATACAAGTGCGCTGTTTCGAGGAAGCGACTGGGTGTTTTGTAAACATTGCAATTCATTCAAGAATAGGCTACGCTGAATGTATTTCAACCAAAATAAACGGGCTTGTTGTATTTCACTTGGATTTAACACACCACTATCACCTTTATCATGAATGGAATCACAGGAGGTAATCGTCAGCTTTGGGAGAGAGAACAGCCGCCTTAATCTGTTGATAAATCTAAGAATATATGCGGTGACTCGTAGTAACTTTGTCCAATTAGAATATCGGTCGGCAAGATCCCAGGTTGGTACGGGGGTTGCCATATTTACAGGGAGAGAACGCTCTTCCATCGAGGTGAACGCGATCACGGACGTAACCTGCGGCCAGTCAGCCGACGAAAGCCTAAGCCACAACGGACCAGTCCACCAAATAGACTGGGAACCTAATTGATCGCAATTTAATCCTCGAGATGCACAATCCGCTGGGTTGTCATCGGTAGGCACGTGGTGCTATTTTACATTCGGTATATTGGTTTGGATCTCGGCAACTCTATTAGCAACGAATGTTTTCCAACGGGATGGGTGTTGAGGTACCCAGGCTAAGACTATTGTAGAGTCTGTCCAACAATAGCTAGTCACCGATTGAAGGGCGAGCGTCGATTTGACAAATATAAGAAGACGAAATAATAACACAGCAGCGCATAATTCAAGTCGAGGAATACTTATAGATTTGAGCGGTGCAACTTTAGATTTTGCAGTTAAAAGCGATAATGTGACGTCTCCGGACAATGTTGTAATTTTTAAATAAACAACGGCAACATAAGCAGAAGATGAGGCGTCTGCGAAACCATGTAATTCGCATGACTTCACGTACGACCCGTAATTTACCCATCGTGGTAGTGAAAGTTGACGTAAACACGGGAGTTGTTTATAATACGAAGTCCATTCATCAAGGATCGCAGTTGGAATGTTTACATCCCAGTCACACTTAAGATGCCACAAACGTTGCATGAAAATCTTCGCTTTAATAACCACAGGAGTGACCCAACCCAATGGATCAAAAAATTTTGCTATGGTGGATAAAATGGTGCGCTTCGTGTTAGGCACGGTTTCTTCAATAATGATATTGAATTGGAAAGAGTCGACATTAGGATTCCACGACACTCCTAGTACTTTTAATTCAGGTTGCAGAGGTTTATTCGGTTGCAATGGTTTATTGCTGGTGACGCTGAGGTCATTTGGATTAAGGTCGGATAATAGTGTAGGAGCGTTACTTGCCCATTTGCGAAGGGTGAATCCTGCACGATTCAGGAGCGAAATCAATTGATCTCGAGTTTGTCGAGCGAGGTCGACATCGTCTGCACCAAAAACACAGTCGTCAACATAAATTTGATTCTGTAAGACAGGCATTGCCAATGGATAATGATTTCCGTCATTCTCTGCAAGCTGGCGAAGTACGCGAAAAGCGAGGTAAGGAGCGGGAGCAGTCCCATACGTAACCGTGCGAAGACTAAAGTGACGGAGAGGTTCTTGCGGAGATGCACGCCAAACTATGCGTTGGTAATCAATGTCGCGTTCGTCAACAAGGATTTGGCGGTACATTTTTTCAATGTCCGCGAGGAAAACGTAGCGATGTAATCGCCAATGTAATATGACTGCGGGCAAATCTAATTGTAGTTTTTGACCGGTAAACAAGTGGTCATTGAGAGATGTACCATTAGAGGTTTTGCTGGATGCGTTAAGGCTAGGATTCCGCAGTAACTGTGCATGTACACTAACACATAGCGGCGCATGCACGTATAGGTGATGTGCGAGAGAGAGGTCCGATTTCGTACTTTTCGTTTCACGTCTCGAAAATTGCATAAATTCACTTTCTGAGGATAGCTTTAGCACTGGTAGATATGCCCAATATCGGGCTGCTATCGATTTTACGCCAACAAACCTCACATTTTGAATGAAACGAAAAATTCTTCGGACGTACACGTGAGACAGACATAGATGTAAACAATCAAGATGGCCGCTCCTAGACACGTTGCGCCGTATTTTCCGTTTTACGTAAAATTTGGGCATTTACTCACCAAAAGCGATAGCAGCCCGACATTACTGTAATGGTACGATGTCGGCTTGGTCCATTTTTTGTCAATTTACCGCTTCTAGAAGAAATGAGACGAAAAATACGATTTCGTGCACTTGCGCCTGTCAACGGTGTTCCGCCATACAATTATAGTTTCACGATTTTCCACTTGGAACGCTTGTAGTATTAGTCGCATGTTGTCGCGGTTTTGTTTACATTACCTACAACGTCGATGAAAATACGGAACTGTCGGTAACTGCGTACAATTTTCGGGACAAGGTATGACACTGTGCATTCCACTGCGCACGTCACGTATTCAATCCAATTTTCCACCTTTAAATTTTCCGTGCTTTATTAACAGAGATGGTCTTCGACCATTCGCTTTCGCCAACAGTGACGAACTGTCTCGCACGAACAATTACTCATCTCCGCGCACGCTGACGCATTCTCGCTCGAGATTATTCTTATCAGGCATTCCTCGAACTCGGACACCCAACGCGACATTCGAACTGATCATCTAAACATCCTCTCGCAAACGCAACTCAATATCTCATTTCATACGCACCGACATTCTTACAGCTAGACTAAATAAAAGTTAATACCATATAGTGTATATACCAAAGCAAAATAAAATCTCAATTTCATCAGTATCGTCGGATCTTATTTCTCAGAGAAAAAAAGAAGTGCGATCTCGGTTACCGGGAATCGAACCCGAAACCCCAAGAATCGTAGTCGCCGACTCTACGCATTTACCCATACAATTTCTTGGAAATTCGTTTTCTAACAGTCGTAATAGAGGAATCACATTGCACCGAATTTATATAACAGAAAATAATATAATACAATTATATATATAATAGTATATGCAATATTATTTAATATAATATTGGAACTATTATGAGTAATATCACATAACTCAACCCATATTAAAAGTATTAAAAAAAAAAAAAGAAAATTAAAAATATAACATGCAAAACTAAATGTTTTCTCCCGCAGTACTTTTAGCCAGGGGGATTCGTCCCACGCCTAGAAAACATCCACCGATTACGAGGCAAGAGTCCTACCGCTTTCGCTAATTATGCTGTTGTATCATCATTTTACATTTCTGAATATAACCAGATATGACGTAAAATTAATAAATGCGGTTTTTCATTTTTTACAACTACAGTTTGTAATATAAAAATCTGAAAAAATTTTTTAATAGACGCTATATGAATCTCAATGTTTTAGAATTTTTTCAGAATTTTGATACGAGATTAAATAGGCAAAATAGACTAAAAACCAAAATTTCGTTTTTCCCGTTTTACTGCCCACATGGTTGAGATAGGTGGTTGAAACTTGGTATAATATATCTTTTTTTTTTTATATGCTATCGACTGCCGTATTGGATATTTCATTTGGCTCAAGTGCATTTTTGATCATCCCCTCCCTCTTTCCTCGAGTCGCGCTCGCTAGGATTAGGAAACTTGGCTCGAGCCCGTATTTCTACAATTTGCTTGATGTCTAAAAATAGATTGATAAATATGGCAACGGCGTAACAATTCGGCAACGATGCCTTCGCGTCCTTTATCTGTCAAAAGTTGGTTGGTAATAGGAATACGAATAGGTGGCTAATAGAGTTTAGATATATTTGTAGATCTAGTCGATAGAGGACGCAACCTGAGTTGTCTATTTTATTTCCAGTTTTCTCCGCTCATAAACATTGTCTCTTCGATCGATTCGGAGGTAAACAAAAACGGGATCCTAACCTTAAACACGACGCGAAGGCGAGTAGTAACGCTGGATTCCTTAATTACAGCGTGATGCGGAATATAAACAATTTGATGGGACACAGAGTGAGGTTCAGGAACTTCGACCATATGATTCAAAGTTTCATATTCGCGCATAAATTTTGCATATTCGTGAGCTAACTCAGGATTAGCTTGCAATCGTTTTTCTTGTCGGTACCACAAGAGTTTTGCAGTAGGAAGAGGTGCGCCGATCTCGATTGGAGGTCCCTGTACGAAAGGTAACCTAACACAGTATCGTCCTTCTTCGGTACGTGTGTGTGTCCGTTCAAAATGTTTTTCACATTCCTTTTCCGCAGGAGTTAACCGTGAAGACATCGGAATCTGTTCAAGCTCCCAAAACTGACGGAGTGCACTATCCAATGACTCGATAGGCGTACAGTGATGCATGGACAAACGAGAGGAAGGATTTTCACTGTTCGCAGGAAGAGGACCGGAAAGGATCCAGCCTAAGACTGTATTTTGCGCAACTGGTTCGTTGGGAGCGCCTCTTCGAACGCCATCAATTAACATCAGTCCGTAAAGATCAGCACCGATGATCATTTCAATGGGATCTGAAGAGAAGGGAGTGTCATCCGCGAGATCAAGACCGGTTAAATGTGCGAGTTTGAAATTACCGTTAATTGGCGGCGGTAAATAAGTCGACAACTTGTTTACTATTAACGCGGTCGTGGAATATGCTGGTCCTGCTCGTTTACATGGTGTTAGCCGGACCATCGTGGACGTTTTACACGTGGTTTCGTTATCACCTACGCCGGTAATGGAAATAGAAACGCGATCGCGCGGCGTTTTTAGACGTTGCGCTAAATTTTCGGTGATCAAGGACGCGACAGATCCCTGATCAAGGAGAACCCGAATTCGTTGAGTTCGACCGTTAGAAGAGTGTATGTTGACTCTCGCGGTGGCTAATAGAACACGTGAAGGTACTGTTGTGGTTCGCGTAACGGACAACGACGGTACATTTGTTGACGTATTCGTTTCGTTATTGTTTGCGGAGACGGTTGAAGCATTGTTCGCGAGGGGATTTGAAACGACGTTCGCGTTATTAAAATGTAACAATGTATGATGTCGCTTGCGACATTTCTGACACGAATGAATACTTTTACAATCTCTCTGCTGATGTTGAGTACTAAGGCAGTTGATGCAACGCTTTCCCTTTTTAACGTAGTCAATGCGCTGGGATACCGTTTTTTCGCGAAAGACCGGACATTGGTTAAGGCCGTGATTCGTGCGACACAATGGGCAATTCGGACTATTAGAATTTGTCGCATGCGATGGATAATGTTGCGCTGGTGTTTGTTTAACAGCCATCTTCCCGGTTGAGAACCCGAGTTTCGGAACGAGAATCGCTTCAAGAGATCGAATTCGCGTTTCAAGAAATGTATCTAGATCAGCGAAACGGGGAAATTCAGTAGATGTTCCTAATTGCAGTTCCCAAGCACGACGGGAATTTCGGCCGAGGCAATTGACTATCAAACAAACTAAGATCTCGTTCCACTGGTCAACGGCGCAGCCTAACTTTTTTAACGCTTGAATGGCCATATTCGAACGGTCCCGGATTTCATTTAGCGCGGATTTTGACTCGACGTTAGTACTCGGTAAATTTAACAACGCTTGGACATGCACCGTTATGAGCCGACGTTTATTTTCGTAACGGCGAACAAGAAGATTCCACGCGATTTGAAAGTTAGTATCGGTTACAGCGAGATTACGAATGATATCGAGCGGTTCGTTATTGACGCAAGAAAACAAATATTGTAATCTGAATACTTCTGAGATCGCCTTGTTACCCACGATCATGGCTTGAAAGCGGTCGCGGAAACTTTCCCATTCGTCGAGGGCCCCGGAGAACGTAGGAAGATGCAGCTGCGGTAAACGGTCCACGGATGCTGCCTGCTGTTGGGTGTTCTGGTCCGGTTCTGCCTTTCCAGCGGGACGCTCCTGCCTTAATTTCTCCTCGAGATTGTTAAGGACTTCCGCCATGAAATCGGAGGTGGATAGATATGCCTCGTGGGCCAGCATAAACTGACGCGACAAGAAATAGTCGTATTTCTTGTGATGATCGGGGGTGGCAATCGCCACGATTTGGCGATGAAGGCTTTGTGTTTCCTTAAACGCGTCCTGCAGTTTGGCAATACGGTTGCGCACCGTTGCAATTGTGTAGTTGGCCTTGCCAATCTTTTTAAAATTGTCCAGTGCGCGAAGGACGAAATACATCGCGTCTTGTTATGAGACTTTCTATTTCACTCATTTTGAACACACACGACAGAGTTTGTTTATCACAAGTCGTCCCCAACGGTTGGCCTCGAGGTCGAAATCGTTTCTAACTGTAACGTCCCTGGTACTAGACTCAGGTATTTTACAACGCTTATGAAGCAAAGAGCGCCTTTTGCTTATTAAGCGACTCGTTTTTACTATAACTAATTTTAGAAGAATGTGGGATCGTAGTGGCGTGTGGTTAAAGAGTGAAATCTACAGGTTAATATCTTTCATTAATTAGGTTTATTCAAATAATGATGAGAAAAAGAGTTATAATTAACAATTATTTTAGTAAATATAAAAATGTATATGTGACTGAATTCTATAAGCAAATTGGAGTATAATAGACTCGTTGTTGACGCAAATCGCAGAACGATAGCTAACTACTTCAATTACGCGGTTTTATAATGATATACGCAACGCAAGAAAATAACGCAATTTATAATGCAAGAAAATAACGCAATTTACAATGGATCTAGATCCTAACAAAACTGACAGAACAATATTTGGTTAATTACAAAACTCTAAACTTTGTATTAAACGTGGAACAGTTACTCCTTATTTGACTCTAAACTAATTAGTTCATGGCCCTTTTTGTCAGAGCACAAATCGACACGCAAAACCTGATCGCTTAATTGGGGAGCCTGCGTTAGCTGGCTACTAGAACTACCCAACGATGCAAGAATCAAGTGACCGACGTGTGACCAACAGGGTTGCAAATAAAATGACTCGACTTTAATTATTTATTGAAATTACTGAAACGCCACCCAAAAGACACGGGCTTCAGAGACCAAGCCGCTCAATGATGGGGAGCCTGCGTTAGCTGGCTACTAAACTACCCAGAGCGAACTCCGAGAATCTGACGGCGAATTAGTAATTCAGAAAAATAAGAAATATGTATGAGTGACTGGCGAGCTCTCGTTGATGTCTTAGTTTCTTCTGGGGCTGAGCATAGCACTCTCCTTACGGAGTTTCAGATACAAGACCGTTTGAACGGGGAGCCTGCGTTAGCTGGCTACTAGAACTACCCAACGATCGAGTATCCAAATGGCTGATACCCGCTGTCCAGTCAAAACTAAGAATCTTGTAGGCTCTTACCAGTTAAAACTGCTCCAGTTAGTCGCTTCCTAAGAGGTCCGGCACGTAGTACTTCCAAGATTGTTCTGCGCTCGCAGCCGCTGCTGCACGCCCTTTTATACCCAGAGAATCATGGGTTCTTCCCGCTCAAAAAGTAGTTATTATTTTATTACGCTTTATTTAGTAGCAAATATATTTTAGTTTGATTAATAAAAATACGTTTTGATTTATTATTAATTAGTTTTTCACAAGTTTTCCCGTTAAATCGTATTTTTAATAATTGTTAGATACGCAAATTATAAGTGTTTTAATAGAAGAAATAATTAATCGCAAACAATACATAAAATAATAGCTAAAAATATAACGCAATTTATAATGAGTGAATAATTAATAATATATATAATATAAACATTTAAATAATAATTTATAATGACTGTTTCGAAGTATATCTTCTGTCTCTTTCTAACTAACGCGCGCGCCATCGATCGGTGATCTACTCTAAACAATGTTGCACGCGTGAGCTAACCCCATCCCATTACCACGCGAATTTTTATGGTGCGGTCGGTAATTTGCGGTCGGTAATATAATAGAAAAAGATAGAATTAAACTGCTTCTCTATTTATCGGCTGGATGATGTACCCGGGGACGTTACATAACGGTAACTACTGGTTGCGGTTTTGAATTTTTCGCACTGATTTTTGCTCCGATCCGGCTCGAAGGACCAATGTTTCTTGACCACGGTATCCAACGAATTGTCTCCAGTTGGCCGAGTGGTCAGTGGATCGCTAGTTCTCTCCTAACAAGGAGACGGAGCACAGGCGGGTTTAGGACAAAACTCACGAAAAGTTGATGAAATAAAGAATACTCAGTTGACACGTTTACACAGTTATTTAATAAATGACACTCACGACAGACACTGGACGACGATAACGGTAATAATCAATTCGGATAACAAAGGTTGGTTGAAAAATCGGGAGGAAACACGGTTAACGTTGTGACTCTGCAAAGTTCACACGGATAATGATATTTTAAAGTTAAACGGTAATCAAAATGGAACCTTTATCCGGTCGATGGCGTGGCGGTAGGACTAATCCCGTGCGGGAGGGATTAACGCGTGTACGCAGCGATGTAACAAGGCTTAGACGTGCCTAGGCTTATTATTCTTATTTCGGAACACCAATTCTTTTATTTTTAGAATTGTAATTTGGTTGGTAATTTTTTCTTTTAAAATTTGGTTTAAAAACCTTGTTCTTCTTAAATTTTCTGTTATCACCTCTTGCTTCTACTTGCACCACTTTAGCACTTGTTTCTGCCTTTTCGTTGCGTAGTTTGATTTCGTAATCCAATAGTTTGATTTTAACAAATGCGAGGCTTAAATTCTCATCCGCTTGCGTTTGAATTGCGGTAATGAGAGGGTCGTACGAATTTGGCAATGTTAACAATAACCTTGCCACCTTGCTCATTTCATTGATTGTAGCACCTGCGGCCTGTAGCTCAACAATCATCTCGTCAAATAATACGAGATGTTTCAGAAGTGGCGTATCTTTTTTAAATTTAAAACATAGCCGTTTCTTTTCTATTACTAACTGAGTCGCCAAACTTTTCCGTTCGTAAATAGAGTCTAATTTAGTACAAATGTCTTTCGCCGTGTCAGTTTCTGTCGCAAAGCATAACATTGAATCTGTTAAAAATTCAATCACAATTCCCTTCGCAATTCTCTCATGCCGTTTCCATTCATTGTCCACGACAGCTGGGGGCAATTCGTCCAGGACCGTTAACACGTTCGCGACGGGGTGTACCACCGGTGGTACATTCTTGTCTGTCCCATGGGACGGCATGAGCCACCGGTGGTACATACAGAATTGTCCCATCTGGCGGGATGTGCCACCGATGGTACATGCCAGCGTCGATCTAATAAAAAAGCGATAACTTCAATTAACAAATTTATTTACATATTTACATAAGAGTACTATTTTTTGTGTGAATTTCTTCAAAACATTTTATACACAAAGCTGGCTGCTTGTCGCAAAGAGGGCAAAATGTAGTAACGCGCTTGGCTTTTTGTGCGGCTATGACGCGACGGTGCCAACGCGTTCTGCTAATTTTCTGTAACACTCTCTGCAGCGCTTGCGAACATTTCTTGCGATGCTCGGGTAACTATTTATAAAATGAAGGTTGTGTTACTAACGCCAATGATTTTTTACTCCTCGAAGATGAATATTCAGGAATAGCCTAAGACCACCGCGAAGCGAGAGTCTAGTCTTGCCTAGGTTTTCCAATTACCAGGGTTTCCTTATTAGGCTTCGCTCGAGAACATCTAACGTCTTCGGACCAACGCGATGAAAATTCGTTAGACGAAAACGTCGCGTTGATTCGTTCCCACCGTCTCCACCACTACTCGTTTTCTACCCATTTTTGAGTATAAAAGGGGTTGTGGAGAAGACGCCTCGGACCCATTTAATTCATGAACGTCGTCTAATACGGAACCTCTGTCCGTGGACCCATTTAATTCATGAATGTCGTCTAATACGGAACCTCTGTCCGTGGACCCATTTAATTCGTGAACGTCGTCTAATACGGAACCTCTGTCCGTGGACCCAGTAGATTATTAAACGTCGTCTAATACGGAACCTCTGTCCGTGGACCCAGTTAATTCTCGAACGTGGACTAACGAGGAACCTTTGTCAGAGTTTAGTTAGAGTCTTTCACGTTGAATTAAAACTAAGTCACTTTTGAGCAAGATCGGGTTAGAGTCCCCTTCGAGCAACACTGATAACCATACAGTACGTATAGTTTACTGTTAGGCATTTTTCCTAAAGTACTTTCGGGTCCCCGTTTCGCTTGTTCTTCGTTAAAACTGGGCAGGATTAGATTCTCGCTTTGTCGGAGTCGAAACATATTAAACTCAAGTAAAATCAAGTCAAGAACATTTCTTGTAAAAATCACCTTAACCAACAAATACACATAACCATTTGTAATTCCGGTTTTGGGAAAAGAATATATTTTCAACTTTTATTTTTAAACTTAATTATTGCCTTTGTCAATTTATAACCAAAGTCCTAACAAACCCACCAGTCGGTATATCTCAGCCGCTCGAGGTATACTGGCATATCTTTGTTACGAGCACAGCTACGAACATTTCCTGTGACACCCGGCGTTAGCCATACGTCGGCTAGTTCACATATCATTTTCCTGAGGCACCCGGCGTTAGCCATACGTCGGTACATCCCCGCGTCTTGACCAATCCTGTGACCCCCGGCGTTAGCCATACGTCGGCTAGTTCAGGATAATCAACCTCCTGGGGCACCCGGCGTTAGCCATACGTCGGCTCATCCCCGCGTCTATTTTCCTTTGGCGCTCAGGTTAAGTAACAAACCTGAGTTAGCCTAGTAACACTACTTTGACCAAAATACAGCCCCCAGCTACGCAGCTGTGACCCCTCCGGCTCGTAACAGTTGCTATCTTTTATTTGCCTTATTGGCATTTCTTCAGGTGTTAGTAATTTATCAATAATTTTTTCTCTAAATTTCAAAATACTCATCTGATTTCTACCTCATGTTTTATGTATGTAATACGCATTTACTATCGCTGTCCCGCAAAGCAGCTGCAATACGATCTTCCTATACCATTTTAGTGTTTTCCTTAAGCAACTATAATATGACGCCATTTGATCGGATAAATCTACACCCTTTTTTCCATTATTGTACTCAAAATTAAGATCTGGTTTCTTTTTTCCAGGTTTTCCTTCCATTAGAGTACATTTATGACGTTTACAAGTTGTTAACATACAGACAGTTCTTTTGTCCGTCTACTTAACGAATTTTATGCCTGAACTATTCTCCATTGCCAGAATTTCACCACGTTTTTGTTTTCTTTTTGCTTCTACCGGCAAAAATTTTCGATTTTGCTGCACTGTGCCGCAAAAGTACATTTGGCTCTGTAATAGTGATTTGGCTAAGGGAATACTCGAATAATAGCTATCTGTATACAAAATTCGTTTTTCAAATAACAAGCCATTCATTAATTTATGTACAACATCATATGAATGTCCATTCGTAATTACCTTAAAAAGAACATTACCTTAGAGCAAAAATGTTACATCAGTTATTAAATCAAAATGTTAACTTTGTTACACTTTTTAAATTATTAACAATGAGCTGTAGTTCTGACAAAAACAAAAGATCGTCTTATATTCTCAAAAGATGAGCAATGTTGAAACACGTGCCATATGATTTATTTCAAATCAGCGCCGCCTGGCGGGAGAAAGTGCGAACAGCAGCGCCGCCTCACGGTGAGACCACTAAATACAGGCCCCGTCGCGAACGTGTTAAAGCATCTTCTTCTGCCAATAGTGCACGAATTCTATACTTCCATATACTGTATTTCTCGCCGTCGAAAGGCTTGATATTGCGTTTGGTTGTTTTTACTTCGTCACTCATGTTTATATATATGTGTAACGTCTCTGGGGAAACGTTTTTTTTCCCTACCACCAACATCACGACAATCTTCTGCCCACCTATTAGAATATCCAATTGCCGACAGTAGTTGCCAAATTATCGACAGTATGTCGCGTATCGATCATCGATCTATCAAATTCAACAGTCGGTAATCAGAGTAGATACATATATATATATTTCATTTATAATTATCTTATAATTCTGATTTAGAATATATTTTTCATACCAATAATTGGATGTTAAGTTAGAATGATTAAAACCAAATTATGTATTATTTTATTTTTAATTCTAATAAATGTGTAATTTAGTATGGAAATTTCCGTGACGCTATGATGTGCCTACGTGCCGCAATACACGTCCGAAATCCTTGAGATCAGTGCTAATCCTAGAAAAGGATGGAGCTACTATTTCTATTTTCGGCATTTTTGACCATTAAACTAATTAATTAATTAAATCAATTTATGTACGTAAAATCAGTCATTCCTAAACTACTTATGGCCGGAACCACGATTATTTTCTTAAACTAGAAAGCTGTAAATCGAATTAGACTCGCCTCTGATAGAAAAGGATAGAAAATGTATTTTTCGCTAAAACACCATTAGAGTACCATTTTAGTATCGAAACGATAGCCATTAATTAAAGAGCGACATTTAAAACATAATTTGTTAGGAATCGCTATTATCGACTACATAGCACCGATCGGCCGTCGTGGCGCTATGTAGATCGCTGAACCCCCTCTCCTCATAGGTTTAGCTATAAAGCGAGCGGCGAGAACAGAATTGTAACAACTTTTGTAGCAGAGCGAAATATAAGCGAGAATATTAAAAAGAAGGAGCGAGTCTTGATTTGAATAAAATCATTCTGGTGCGTGAAGTTCCAATTCCTTTATTCACGGGAGAAGAACAAGAAATAATTCTGCCTTAATATATACGGTTCGCCTACGACCATCACCGGCGTCAATTAAATCATCCCTTTTTTACCATCAAAAACATTGGTCCTTCGAGCCGGATCTTCGGAGTAATTAGAGGTGAGATAATCCCTAAAATACTAATCGTTAATCGGCTTAAATTTCTAACGGGATTAACGGTTGTCCTTGACCGTCAGCGCTCAAAAACAAACACTGCAAGTCACTATCGGTTCACGGTCTATTTTTCTTTTTTCTGGAGTGTCTGAAACAATGGACAAATTCGTTACGAAACAACTTGATCTATTCAAACGAATAAAATCTACAGTAGAAAACATGAAAAAGATGGGAGCGGCGAAAATCACGAAGGGGGTGGTCAGTGTTCGACTGGAACTTCTGGAGAAAAACTGGACAGCCTTTTCTGAAACGCACAACGAGCTCTTAGATGTCTTCTCCAAGGAATCGGATCATTTCTACTTCCAGGAAGACTATATCAGCATCGGGGAAGAAGCATACCTGGCTCAAAAGGCATTTTTACTGGATCTCCAGGAGGAACTTTCTGCCGGTAAGAGCACTCCATCACAAAATCCTACGTCGCTGCGAGCCTTACCAAAAATAGTGCTCCCCGTTTTTGCGGGGGAATACAATAATTGGCCGAATTTCCGGGACCTTTTTCAATCGCTCATCATCGACAACGACTCGCTCTCGCCCGTCGAAAAACTTCATTACCTAAAAACAAGTTTATCTGGTGAACCCGCTCTGCTATTACAAAACATTTCGGTTACCGGTGATAATTTTGAGCGCGCCTGGCGGTCTATTACCGAAAGGTATCAAAATCTACGAGTCCTGATTCACGCCCAGCTCACTTCGTTAACATCTCACGCTACGATGAAGAAGGAGTCCGCACAAGAGTTGAAGGGGTTGGTTGACGGCACTACGGATTCAGTTCAAGCCCTCGAAGCTTAGAAGCGGCCAGTCAAGCATTGGGACGATTGGCTGGTTTTCGTCATCGCTGGAAAATTGGACCCCAAAACCAGGATGGCTTGGGAATCTCACGTCGGGGCATCAACCGAACCTTCTACATTTGAGGAGCTCAGAACCTTCCTCATCTCAAGAGTAAGAGCACTGGAGGCAGTGGAAGGTTCGGCCATTCCATCGTCGGCGTCCAGCGGTTCATCAGGAGTTCCAAAGCTGGAAAAAGGAGCGTCATTTAATTCCTATGCGCGCGTAAGGTCGCACGCCACGTCAACGTCCTGTCGCTACACTCAACGATGCGCCATTTGCAAGAAGGAGCATCCATTACTCTTTTGTTCAATATTTAAGGGCATGAATCCTCGAGAGAGGAAGCAGCTGGTCACAGAAAAGCACCTATGTTACAACTGTTTGGGTCCTCACTCTTCTACCGCGTGTAAGTCCACTAAGCGTTGCCAAGTATGCGTGGGTAAGCGTCACACCTCTCTTCATTCTAACATTGAGCAATTTTCTGCCGCTGGTTCGTCTTCCTCAGTGCAGGTACCCAGGCCAAATCTTGAGGTGGAGAACGGTCTCAATTCAGAGCGAGCTGACACTTCCAGCAAGGCTATTCATTGTGCGACGACTTCCTGTTCCGTGTCTGAGTCGATTTCAGTTATTCTAGCCACTGCGGAGCTCGTGTTGGAGTCAGACCAGGGAAATCGGATGCTCGTCAGAGCTCTTATAGATCCTTGTTCGGAAGTTTCACTGGTAGAAGAAAGCGTCGCTCAAATCTTGAGACTTTCCAAAATTCCAGACAAAATCCCGGTAATCGGTGTTGGAAAAACTCAGACCTTCACTAAAGGTAGGGTTTCTCTACGTTTATATTCTCGTTATGACGAATCCACTTCTTATAATTTGACCGCTTACGTACTTCCTCGATTGTCAGCATATCAGAACAGAACCTCATCTAGCCCAGTCGCGCTTACACATCTCCAAGGGTTGAAACTGGCGGATCCGAATTTCCAATCATTCCGACGCGTAAGCGTTATACTGGGAGCGGGAATATACGCTCAGATTATTCGGTCCGGTTTAATACAAGGTCCCCCAAACACCCCAATAGCTCAGGCAGCTTCACTTGGGTGGATATTAACGGGACCCTTACTCGCCCCTCAAAATAACAAAGCCGACTCTCATCAGGCAATATCTTTACAGTGCTCAATAATGGATCCGGACTTAACCGAAACACTCACCAAGTTCTGGAAGCTCGAGGAAGTCCCTTCCAACTCAAATCAGCTCACTAGCGAGGAACAGACGTGCGAGGATCACTTCCGGAAAACGCATTCTCGAGACTCTTCGGGGAGATACACCGTGTCTCTGCCATTCAAATCTTCACCTTCTCTTCTGGGTGAGAGCAAACGAGCCGCTATCTCTTTCTTCGCGAAGTTAGAAACGCGCTTCAATTCAAATCCATCACTACAAATAGAATATTGCGATTTCATTAAAGAGTATAAGTCGCTAGGACACATGGAGCGTGTGCCATGGATCAAAAAATTCTGAATTCAAACTATTATTTGCCTCATCATGGTGTGTAGCGTCAAACTAGCACGACTACTAAACTTAGAGTCGTGTTTAACGCCTCACACAAAAGCACTTCAGGTCTGTCTTTAAACGACCTGGTACGTACTGGTCCAAATCTACTGCCGGAAGTTTTTTCTATTTTATTACGCTGTTGCAGACATGCTATAGCTTTCGCGGCGGACATTGAGAAAATGTATCGTCAAATTAGGGTATCTCAAGCAGATTGTGAGTTTCAAAAAATCGTTTGGCGAAATTCTCCTAATTCTCAACTGTTTCGTAGCATAGGCACGAAATATAATTCTTTATGTTTATTTCATTTTACATTTTTACAAACTCCAGATGGTTGGCAATTTGTACCAGGGACAGTACCCAAACTACAAATTGCCAGCTTGTTTATTGCACGCAAATTAACAAGACCGTTTTTGAGAGTTAGTTTATTACTTAATCCGACAGTTAGAATATTTTAGATTTTTGAAGTCCTCAGCGGCCAATTGCCCGTGCAATAAACATGAGTTTCCGCAGGGTCGCCAAACTGACCCTGGTGACCGTCATTCCCGTCAGGTAATCGGCACCCATACCCATCGGAAACTCCATCAAATTTTGTTTAAACATTCACCGTTACGTCTTCCACTTCCACTGACACTTCCTACTTCCTACAAATCGCGTTTCGGACGCAAGGAAGTAGGGATAGGTCAGTGGTGCAAAATTCAATTGGTCAAGGAAAACGACTGATCAGGCGAAGAGGTGGAAGTACACACTTTTCTTGTACTCAAATAAAGAAATCGTTAGTTAGTTATACGTTAAAAACTCAAAGAGAAACATCATCTCTTCAACCGGGAAACATTATAATCCCGCGTTTTTTCTCAAGTCCGTACAGTTTTATTTTCATTCATAATTAAATAGTTACATATATTTCACAATCGCAAATCTTGTATTTTTCTGTCTACATCAATTACACCCCAAAATATTTCCTACCTCAGTAAAAGGTCGTAGGAATTTTACGAAAAAACATCAACTCTCTGCTTACAAACTTTCAACGGTTACTTACGGCATGGCATGCGCTCTATTTCTGGCTATTCGTACTCTACATCAGTTAAGTACCGACGAAAAAGAGTCTTATCCGCTGGCAGCTTCTTGTCTTTTGCACGACACCTACGTCGATGACGTAGTATCTGGGTCTAACACTCTGGAAGAAGCCATTCTCCTTAGTAATCAATTAATTGCATTGTTAAGGGCGGGCGGCTTTAAACTTAGAAAGTGGATATCTAATAATCCCGATCTTCTAAAAAACTTACCAGCGGATTACCTTGCTTCTTCTTCTAATCTAGTGTGCAACTTTGACTCAGTTTCGAGTCTCCTTGGTTTGAGTTGGAACACTTCCTCGGATTGCTTTATTTTCAGTCCTCAACCTCGAAACCTTACTGGACGCATAACTAAAAGGACAGTTTTTAGTGGAATCTCAGGATTGTTCGACCCACTAGGCCTTCTGGCTCCTGTAGTAATTCTCGCAAAAATCTTTATGCAGTCACTTTGGCTGCTGAGTTTAAATTGGGACGATCCGCTTCCCAACCCTCAAAGGGATTTCTGGGTAACTTACCTGTCGGAGTTGAGCGCTATTTCCTCGCTTCGGATACCTTGCTGGCTTTCTACTTCATCCAACACTAACATTCTTCAATTGCACGGATTTGCTGACGTGTCCGAAAGGGCCTATGCAGCGGTCATTTATATACGGGTTCTGTCCCAGAATCCCGAAGCTGCTCCCACGGTGACACTCGTGGCAGCAAAAACGCGAGTAGCTCCTTTAAAACAAGTCTCACTGCCTAGACTCGAACTATGCGCAGCTACCCTACTGGTTAGGCTTATAAAAGGTGTTAGAGATACTCTTTCGTTACATACCTGTGAACTTCATCTCTGGTCTGACTCCACCATAGTTCTCAGTTGGCTTCAGCAACACCCTTCTAAATGGAAAACGTTCGTCGCCAATCGGGTGTCAGAGATCCAAACATCGATGCCTCATGCAGTCTGGCGTCATATTCCGTCGGCAGACAACCCGGCCGACTTAGCTTCTCGTGGTCTTTCAGGAAAAAGGTTAGGGTCAAGTAATATTTGGTGGAAGGGACCCACCTTTTTGTCCCAACATAATCCTGATCTAAATAATTACCTTCTTTCGAACTTAGTCACGGATAAGGAAGCTCGGACCTCAAGGTTAGTTTGCTCCACGGTCACTAGTTCCTCCTTCTTAGAGCAGTTTATATCTCGCTATTCATCTGTGGATAAATTGTGTAGAATAACTTGCTGGTGTCTTCGCTTTGGAAATAGAAACAGACAGAATTGTTTACCTCGGCTTACTACAGATATTGGTGTGGATGAATTACTGAATGCGCGACTTACCTTAATCAGATGTATAGAAAACATAGAGTTTTCAGAAGAAAGGGCTTTGCTTGACCAGTCTGCTTCTATCTCTCGTGGACCTTTGAGCAGACTGAACCCCTTTTTGGACGAAAGGGGAATTCTTCGCGTCGGCGGAAGATTAAAACACTCACTACTGGACTTTAATGAAAAACATCCCATTATTCTTCCTAAGAGGGGACACTTCACTACACTGATCATTCGCGAAGCTCACTCGAGAACCTTGCATGGCGGAGTACAACTTACTTTGGGGTTTCTTCGCGAACGATACTGGATCCTCTGCGGACGTCGAGCTGTTCGGACTTACGTATTTTCGTGCGTTACTTGTTGGCGATGGCGCGCGAAAACTGCCGAACAGCAAATGGGTAATCTTCCTCTCGATCGCGTGCGACCGTCTCGACCATTCATTAATACTGGTATTGACTACGCCGGGCCGTTCGTTATAAAAACTAGTCCAGGTCGGTGTTTACGTTCTCGGAAAGCCTATGTAGCTGTCTTTGTCTGCTTAGCTTCTCGCGCGGTTCATCTCGAGCTAGTATCCGATTACACAACAGACGCTTTCCTTGCCGCTTACCGGCGCTTTGTATCGCGACGAGGAATGTGTTCCCTTATTCGAAGCGATCAAAGAACAACTTTTATCGACGCTCAACGAGAGCTTCATCGTCTCTTTCAAAATGCGCAAATCGAATGGTCGACAGTCGCGAATAACTTAGCTAAAGAAGGAACCGTGTGGCAATTCAATCCCCCATCTGCTCCCCACTTCGGGGGCATTTGGGAAGCGGCCGTCAAATCGCTAAATTTTCATCTCAGGCGAGTAGTGGGGGATACACTTCTGACTTTCGAAAAATTGACCACTGTTTTAGCGCAGATCGAAGCTTGCCTCAATTCGCGTCCTTTAGCGCCTCTTGGGGATAGTACAGATTCTTTCGACTTTCTTACACCGGGTCATTTTTTGATAGGAGGTCCTCTCGTTTCCGTGCCGGAGCCCACTCTAATCGACGAAAAAACTTCGCGACTTTCTCGTTGGCAGCTCGTGCAGCAGATGCGGGATCATTTCTGGCGACGCTGGGCGGCAGAATATCTTAACACTCTTCAGACACGAAGCAAATGGTCTCAGCCTCAACCAAACGTGAAGCCTGGAGATCTCTGTCTAATCACGTCGGAAGTCACACCGCCAACCAAATGGCCAGTTGGAAGGATTATAGAGGTCTACCCGGGCTCCGATGGCAAAGTGCGCGTCGTCCTCGTGCGAACCCCGCAAACTACTTTAAAGCGGCCCGTAGCGAAGCTTTGTCTGTTCCCCGAAACGCAAACGAGCGACTAACTATCTGTATTCGTTCGTCATCTCGACGAAGGCGGGCGGTAATGTCAGGAATCGCTATTATCGACTACATAGCACCGATCGGCCGTCGTGGCGCTATGTAGATCGCTGAACCCCCTCTCCTCATAGGTTTAGCTATAAAGCGAGCGGCGAGAACAGAATTGTAACAACTTTTGTAGCAGAGCGAAATATAAGCGAGAATATTAAAAAGAAGGAGCGAGTCTTGATTTGAATAAAATCATTCTGGTGCGTGAAGTTCCAATTCCTTTATTCACGGGAGAAGAACAAGAAATAATTCTGCCTTAATATATACGGTTCGCCTACGACCATCACCGGCGTCAATTAAATCATCCCTTTTTTACCATCAAAAACATTGTTCATCATTTATTACCATCCACCATTATTACCATTATTACCATTATTACCATTATTACCATCACCATTTATTACCATTTATTACATTTTTTACCATCAAAAACCGAAAATCGAAATTTTTTGCGACGAGGATTGGGCTGGAGATATTGATGACAGGCATTCTTGTACAGGTTTGATAGTAAAAATAGGGAATAACACGATACGGTGGGCGTGCAATAAACAGAAATGCGTATCCACTTCCACGATGGAAGCAGAATACATTGCATTAGCTTCTGGAGTAAAAGAGTGTATTTGGTTACGTTGTTGTTAACGGAATTACAATTGTATAAATATTTTTCAGAGAATTGCGATATGTTTTGCGATAATAGAGCCGCCATAAACTTTTCAAAAAACCACGTAGAGAATGTGCGAACAAGACATATAGACATCTCTTATCACATTGTTAGAGAGGAAATAGAGAAAAAGGCAGTTACACTATCATATGTTTCGTCAAACGAAAATGCCGCCGACATCATGACTAAGCCACTTAAAAATGTCGCACATGAAAGATGTATCAACAAAATTAGAGTGGGAATCGCAAAAGTGGAGCATTGAAGGAGTTTGCTCTTCCCGCTTGAAGAAGGAAGCGCCATCTTCTGACTTTATTGTTAATAGACTACCATTAGCGATCGATATATCACTTCCGTTCAAGCTGCAGAGTAACGCGTATCTTTTGTATCTCCGAACTAATGTGAAATATATATATATACATGTGTGTGTTATTAAATGTATAAAAGAACTATTATTATTTTCCACACCATCCCACAAAATGTTAGTGTAACATCTTAAAAATATTGTCTCAAAATTTTAAAGTGAAATACGAAGCCCTTTTGAAATCATGGCCGATTAGCGCCGCGAGTATTCACGCGTTCAGTGCGAAGGATTGAAACTTTAAACGCGTTTTTCTCAGAACCACATTTTTACAATTGGTGCGGCTGATAATTCAAAAACCAGTTTATGAATTGCGCTCAAATTTTTTGCACATATCCACGGCAATAGTATCTAACATATGAACCTAAATTATGAAATAAATAGAACATTGAACTCCTTTTTTATTGCAAAATATTCCAAAAATTTTTTGTAAAATTCGAAGTTTTTCTTTAAAAGCGCGCCATTTCTTTAATTTTACACATTTTGCACATTTCTGAGGTTCATCTACTAACTGTGAATGTTAGTTTTCGAAACATTGTCTGCAAACTTGCTTCATACCAATATATCTGAAGCTAGAACCCACACCGATTCACGAAACGCGCCCAAACACTTCCAGAAAGGATTGTTATAATTCCGCCATTTTTAAATGTATTTAAAAACAAAAAATATTATGTAATAGGCAATAGTTATAATAAATTATACCTGAAATTTCAAAAACGCAAAACAAAGATATCCTATACAAAAAAATTCACAAAAATCAGCTTATTTTCATGGGTATAAAGGTATTGCCCCCTTTAAGCGACTCGTCTTTAATATAACTAATTCTAAAAGAATGTGGGATCGTGGTGGCGTGTGGTTAAAGAGTGAAATCTACAGGTTAATACCTTTGATTAATTAGGTTTATTCAAATAATGATGAGAAAAAGAGTTATAATTAACAATTACTTTACTAAATATAAAACAGTATGTGTGACTGAATTCTATAAGCAAATTGGAGTATAATAGACTTGTTGTTGACGCAAATCGCAGAACGGTAGCTAACTACTTCAATTACGCGGTTTTATAATGATATACGCAACACAAAAATATAACGCAATTTAATAATGGATCTAGATCCTAACAAGACTGACAGAACAATATTTGGTTAATTACAAAAACTCTAAAATTTGTATTAAACGTGGAACAGTTACTCCTTGTTTGACTCTAAACTAATTAAATTCATGGCCCTTTTTGTCAGAACACAAATCGACACTCAAAACTTGATCGCTTAATTGGGGAGCCTGAATTAGCTAGCTGCTGGAATTACAAAACGATGCAAGAATCAAGTGACCGACGTGTGACCAACAGGGTTGCAAATAAAAATGACTCGACTTTAATTATTTATTGAAACTACTTAAACGCCACCCAAAAAACACGGGCTTCAGAGACCAAGCCGCTCAATGATGGTGAGCCTGCGTTAGTTGGCTACTGAACTACCCAGAGCGAACTCCGAGAATCTAACGGCGAATTAGTAATTCAGGAAAATAAGAAATATGTATAAGTGACTGGCGAGCTCTCGTTGATGTCTTAGTTTTTCCTGGGGCTGAGCATAGCACTCTCCTTATGGAGCTTCAGAGACAAGATCTTTTGAACGGGGAGCCAGCGTTAACTAGCTGCTAGAATTACCCAACGATCGAGTATCCAAATGGCTGATACCCGCTGTCCAGTTAAAACTAAGAATCTTTTAGGGTCTCACCAGCTAAAACTGCTCCAGTTCGTCGCTTCCTAATAGGTCCGGCACGTAGTACTTCAAAGATTGTTCTGCCTTCGCAGCCGCTGCTGCACGCCCTTTCACACCCACAAAATCATGGGTTTTTTCCGCTCAAAAAGTATGATTATTTTATTACGCTTTATTTAGTGACAAATATATATTAGTTTAACTAATAAAAATACGTTTTGATTTATTATTAATTAGTTTGTCACAAGTTTTCCCGTTAAATGGTATTTTTAATAATTTTTAGATACGCAAATTATAAGTGTTTTAATAAAAGAAATAATTAATCGCAAACAATACATAAAATAATAGTTAAAAATATAACGCAATTTATAATGAGTGAATAATTAATAATATATATAATATAAACATTTAAATAATAATTTGTAATAACTATGTTTCGAAGTATATGTTCTGTCTCTTTCTAACTAACGCGCGCGCCATCGATCGGTGATCTACTCTAAACAATGTTGTACGCGTGAGCTACCCCATCCCATTACCACGCGAATTTTTTTGCTGCGGTCGGTAATTTGCGGTCGGTAATACAATAGAAAAAGATATTAGAATTAAGAAGCTTCTCGTTTTATCGACTGGATTCAATATGATGTACCCGGGGACGCTACATTTCTGTAACGTCCCCGGGAACATCAAATTAAATCCAGTCAATAAATAAAGAAACATCCTAATGCGTATATCTTTCTGTGCTGATATATTCAAAATTTTTCATCATTTTGAAAACATTTGTAACGACTCTGGAACATAGGTTCAGATAGTTACCAGCGCTAGGAAGGTAAAGAGCGGCTTTTACCAACTAAACGACTCGTTTTGGAAAATAACTGAATCTAAAGATTGTGGGATTCGTGTGGTGTGCGGTTAAGGAGTGAAATCCACAGGTCAATATCTTTCAACAATAAGGTTTGTACGATCGCGAACTCGGTTGGTGGTAAATGAAAATATAGTTTGAGCTCCTACTCGATCGCTGTGCTCGACGGCAACTTAATGTCGTGAGGACGAGTTTGTATGGTGTTAAAAGATTACTGGTGTTTAAACTTAACACTTACAAGGGACATCACCAAGGTGTCACACGCCGATTTTAATGAAATTGATATATGTTGTAGCTTTTTAAAAATCATTTGACACGTATTTTTTTATATCTGCGGACATCCATGTTGAGGGGGTGAAAATAGCCCTCAAATTTCGGGGTTGAAAACACATTTTCTTTAATATCTCGGAAACTAGAGGGTGCAGGAAGGTAAATTTTTTTTTAAATTGTGTAGTTTTTAGTCAAGAATTTAGTTAGTGACAACAATTTCGGGAGAAATTATTTATTTAAATAATATATTAAAAAATTGCACTTTTTTTTCAATTTTTCACCCTAAATGCAGTTCGATTTTTTTGCAGCTTTGTATACTAAAAAAACAGATCAAAATATGGGATACGTGTTTTTGGAATTTTTTGTTTATTGCAATTTAGCAATAATTATTACATATACAATTTTCTCCTACTTTTTACGAAGTGGGTTGCGATCTGTTTTCGAAGAGTGTCAGCCCTTTCTATGCGATAATTTGTCACGTCCTTAACAATTGGATAATATCAGATGTTTATTGTTCCATCGGTAGCCAGAGAAGGTTCAGCAGACAGGTATAAGTCCGCCGCAATACCAGTCGCCGTAATACGGAACATAGATTTCTATGGTCAATGAAACTTTTAGCTGAAAATATAAGTTTATTTATTTGACTTTTAATAATGAATTTCTTCATTGAATTTTATTATTGTGCACACTATATAGCATAATCTTCTGAAGCAAGCATTCAACTTTAGCTTAATCAATTTTTATTACATTGTCTTTTGTGAATAAATTTGTATCTAAATTCAATAAAACTAAAGGATTAGAAATTTTATGAATAAAATTTTTTCAACTTCGAAACCTATTATCATGAAATGGTTGAACAAACGGTAGGGTATTTTTTGCTATTTTTAATATTTCCTGTTTTTTACACTGTTTCTTACCTAGGGATTGATCGTCATAACTTCTTCTCGCTATATCTTTTCCATGAATCAAGAAGCAAAACAGTATTTTCTGGTTCACACGGATCAACAAAATATTGGTGGGTTTTTAAATAAAAGGTTGTTCCATTTCCTCTTAATTCGCAAAAATAAGAAAGAATTAGGCATACGTCAAGTCATTAAATATAACCTCTTGTTGCATTTCTATATCCGTATATGCGCATTCTTTATACATGTCGATTGCATCTGTTATGCTTTGTGCCAGTTTAACTTTGTTTCGATTTATGTGTACTTCCTACTTATTAGAGTTAAATATTTTCATTAAAATGCTTATAACATTAATGGGATTAACATCCATACTTATAAAAAATAAATTTTACAAATGTTCAAAAAGGGAAACAATAATACAATTACCATATACTTATTCATATCCACTTTCCTGCAACAGTATATTTTGAAATAATTTTCGTAAAGAGTTTCATTGGCCATAGAAACCTATGTTCCGTAAAGCGATGACTGGTACCGCAGCGGATTTATACCTGCCCGTTAGACCTTCCCTAGCTACCGATGGCACAATAAACATCTGATATTGTCTAATTGTTAAAAACGTAACAGATTAACGCATAAAAAGAGCTGACCCTCTTCGAAAACAAATCTCAAATTATTTCTCCGTAAAAAGTAGGAGAAAATTGTATATGTAATAATTATTGCTAAATTGTAATAAACAAAAAATTCCAAAAACACGTATCCCCTATTTTGATCCATATTTTTAGTATACAAAGCTGCAAAAAAATCGAACTGCATTTATGATAAAAAATTGAAAAAAAGTGCATTTTTTAAATATATTATTCAAATAAATAATTCCTCCCGAAATTGTTGACACTAACTAAATTCCTGACTAAAAACTACACAATTTAAAAAAAAATTTACCTTCCTACTCCCTCTAGTTTCCGAGATATTAAAGAAAATGTGTTTTCAACCCCGAACTTTGAGGGCTATTTTCACCCCCTCAACATGGATGTCCGCAGATATAAAAAAGTACGTGTCAAATGATTTTTAAAAAGCTACAACATATATCAATTTCATTAAAATCGGCGTGTGACACCTTGGTGATGTCCCTTGTTAGTTTATTTAAAATAACTCTTAATTCAAATTGCTACAAATGTGTATGTCGGTGATTTGACTTGATTCGATATTTTGCTTGTTCTGATGTTTAATTCAATCTGTCTGTGTTTCGGTGTGTTTCTAAGAAGGAAAACTTATTGAGAGATGTCTGTGGTGGGATGATGGGAAAAGGAGGAAGGTACTATGTAAAAAAGAGGGAATTTTGGAGTTTTGATTGGGTTAGGAGTTCTGGAAATTAACAAGGGTGGAACGAAGGAG
This sequence comes from Megachile rotundata, assembly GCF_050947335.1. Lineage (NCBI taxonomy): Eukaryota > Metazoa > Arthropoda > Insecta > Hymenoptera > Megachilidae > Megachile > Megachile rotundata. The sequence continues at coordinate 534,134 of NW_027473354.1, forward strand.
TGGAGGAAAAATGTGGCGGTAGGGATGGCAAGGGAAACGGTACTTTTTGGGTTTTTCCGGAAATTTTATGATGGGTCTGTAGCGGTACGCGGATTGGGATTAGGACGGATGACTTCAGGATTGCTTTATGGTGGATGCTAAAATGTATTTTTCAATTGTCTTTTTAAGAATCGAGGTTAATGATGAGACAGGTATAGCGACCCTAAGTTGTACGGTGCTGTGCCATCGTACAAGGTTTATTCAATAAAGTAATGAAGATGATGAATTTAACAAATAACAAGTAACAAATAACAACAAAATATGAAAAGTATACTGGTTTGATCAAAAGAAACTAAATAGATTTTGATATAATATTAATAATAGAAATAATAGCACTTGGCAAATTAAACAATACGTAATAGGTAATAGTGATTCTAACAAAATGTCTCTCGCTTGTTAATACTTTATATTATATCGTACCTAAGTCTGATTTCGGATAAAGCTAACTTCGCTTTTATGTAATTAACTGAATTCGATATTCTATAAGATTTGATTCTCGGTTTCGAACGCTATCGCAATGACAAAGTTTATCTTGATTAATACGTTTGTAGTATATATAATGAATTATTTTTTTATGAAATTAATAATATTAGCGCGTGATAGTCTACCGCAGCGAGGAACACGACCTAAGTGTGATTCTCTAAGTGTACCTAAATACGCTTTCGCAAAGTAAGACAGATTAATGATTTTATCTGATATCTAACGCGGTGTAGTCGACTACGGAAATTACGCTGCTGACAGAACAATATTCTTTTACTAATTCAAGTTCAAAATTTGTTTGAATCTAAATGAATTATTTCCTCGGAACAGTTACTCTTTTAATCTGACTCGACAACTAATTGTCCATGACCCTTTTTGTCAAAACGAACACTGACAGCCAAAACCAGATCGCTTAATTGGGGAGCCTGCGCTAGCTAGCTACTAGAACAACCCAACGATACAGGAAAAGGGTGAACAGTATAAGTCTAACAGGGTAGCAAATCAATTGATTCTAATATAAAATCGTAATTGCTGAACTGCCACCCAAAAGACACGGGCTTCAGGGACCAAGCCGCTCAAATGGGGAGCCTGCATTAGCCGGCTACGAAACTACCCAGAGCGAACTCCGAGAATCTGACGGCGCGTTAGCAATCCGACGGAAAATCAAATTTGAGTAGCTGAGAGCTATCGTTTCGATATCTACGCCTTTCTTGGCGCTAAGTATAGCACTCTCATAAAGGAGTTTCAGATACGAGACCGTTTGAATGGGGAGCCTGTTGTTCACTGCCTACTAGAACTACCCACGACCAAGTATCCAAATGGCGTATACCCGCTTTACCAGTCAAGTATTAAGAATCGTTGCGGCTCTTGACAGCGAAAACTGTTCCGGTTATACTTATCTGAAGACTTTTAGCTCGATCGACTTCGAAAACTGTTCTGCGATTTAGGCGAGTTTCGCTCGGCCTTTTATACTCGCCAGCCTAGCAAATTCTTGGAAAACCCCCATAACCTCGAAATATATAATTGTCGTATAAATTCGCAATTAGGCATTAATTATGAAAACGAACGATTTCATTACATTATCAATATCGCAATCTACATAATAGTTTATATTCCTGATATAAAAATAGTGATTTAATAGTGTTTTAACGAAAATCGCACTTTCTATCCTTCTCTATGTACTACGCACGACTTCTATACGGATCGGAGCTAAATGTATAAGTATACGATGCTTCTAGAACATTCCATTGAATAATATTATAATTTACAATATATACTGCAATAAACTAACATCTGACTCTATTTCCGGATAACATAATATTAGTACGTCCGATATGCATTAACTGATTTGTTCAACTAATGGTTTTTAATAACTAATAATATCGCAATTGTAACATGTATTCTTATCCTTCTCTAGGATTACGCGAGAATACTAGGAAATTCGGGGCGAGCATCGCGGCACGTAGGCACATAGCATTGCGGAATTTTCCATATAGAATATACATTTATTAGAGTAACTATAAAATAATACATTAATTTTGGTTTAAATGAATTAACTTAACATTTGATTGACTTTATGAAACATATTACAACTTTTAAATTGAAAGCATAAAATAATTATTGAAAATTGAAAATATAAATATAAATATATATATGTATCGGTTACCGACCGTGGAACTAAATACATAAGATAATATATAATGTACCGTCGGTAATAGTCTATTATTGTCGGTAACTAACTATTCCTGTCAGCGGGTAATGAAATTGAACATAGGACTGTCATGTATAAAAAAAACTCTTCCCGGGATGTTACAAAAATGTAAACAAACTTAAAAAGTTTGAAAGAGAGAACGATCACTCCGTCAGGTCTGACATTAAAACACATGATACGCAAGACATGAAACATATGATAATAATAATACATTACGTGCCAAAAAAAAAATGTAACAAATATGACTCTCAATGAGACCACACAAACACCGAAACGCTGCCATAAGAATATATGACCATAACACATGATACCCAAAAATGAGGATGAAAAGTGCAGCTCCTCTCGTATATAGACCAATATTGGCCGTACACAAAACAATGTGTAATCACGAGCCACGAAAGATGAGAGAAACAGAGAGCAATTTTTGGACGTAGTAGTAGCAAACAAATGAAAAATAAATATCAAAAAGGTCAAATGACAATTCGCCGTTACCAGAGTCGTGATACGGAGAGATAGTATGGTTACGTGTAGGAGGTCGTTTTAGTTCTAATCGTCGATACTCCCGTCTGTATTTCGCAACCGCCGACGCGTTTCGTACGAACAAGCGCGTACGTTAAATGAAATTTAAAAAAAACGAGAGAGCAACGCCGTTTAATGTCGAACGTTGCAAATAGAAAGAACGAAAATTTACCGACGAAAGAAAACCGATAGTTTCCTCTCTACCTCCTCGGCTCTTCTTTCCATAGCGCATAAGGAAATTTTCGACTCTCCCGGGACGTCGTTTACTTTTTGTAACGGGTACCGCACGATCCCTCGATAAATACAAAAAGTCGTGGTAACAAACATATTGAACTGGCACATCGAAGGAAAATACGAACATACTCTTATAAAAATATATCTATACATAAATAAATTTATCAGAGTTCTCATCGAACATTGTAACGGATAAGACGTGTTTCGGTGTCGCTCGTGTTTACGTGTTCAAAATTCTATTAACTGTTCTCTGTGTGGAAGTGCTTCAATAGTTATAGATCTTCTCAAATCCAGATACAATTTTTGTATCTGGGTTGCATCAGTGCAAAAAGCCCATTGGGATAAATGAGTGTCTCCATTAATGGAGATATTCAAACTCAACGTTTGTTAAATAACACAGTACACAACACCATTAATGTCTTCCTCAAAAGGATCATACGCTCAAGTAACTCAAAATGTTAGCTTTCCAAAGAAAGAACAAGCCATCGTTACAGATGCAGTTGAAGGATTAACTATTAAGGATTATAGGATAGCTGTTGGCAAGATAGTAGGTCCCAGTAATATCCGTTTCGTTTCTAGAATATCTCATGGAAGAGTCTGTCTTTATCTAAGTAGTGAGACAACGGTAGACAATTTGCTTACCACTAGCAAGAGCATCAACGTAAACAATCATACACTCGAATTACGGCCACTCGTTTCCAAAGCTAAACGTGTAATACTTTCTAACGTATGTCCAATAATTCCACATAGTGTTATTGAAGCAAAATTGCTGGAATTAAACGTCACGAAAAAGTCTCAAATATCTTTTATTAAAGCAGGAATGAATGACCCTGGGTACACTCACATACTCAGCTTCAGGAGACAAGTGTATATTGAGCCGGAAGATATAAATAAATTGCCAAACGTAATCTAGATAAACTTTGAAAACACATTGTATTGGATATACCTGTATATCTCCACGGAAAAATTAACCTGCTTCCTTTGTAAGGAAGAAGGACATCTTGCCAAATACTGCAAAAACGAAGGTGTTCACGACAAAGGACCACAGATCGTCCCCCAACAGGTCGATCCTGCTTCCACCCCAGAGGTTACTCCTTCAGATAATTCAGTGAAAATCCAAAACATTTCACCAGTTAATCAAGAGAAAATAGCATTCAAAATTCCTAGTGTCGGAGGTATAAAACGCGCCCTTTCGAGTACCAGTTCTTCCATCGATGGTGCATCAGAAACCAACATTACAGATAATTCCTCGAAGATAATTAAGAAAATTACAGAAATAGAAAAATCAGACAGTAAGAAGCCAGAAAAAAAGAAAACGAAAAAAGTTGATCTCTCATTTGATATTAGAGAACAATTAGAACCAGCAAAATCATACATCTCGAACCAAATGCACGATTTCCCCCGCAACTCCGAAAATCTGTGTAACTTCCTTGAAGAAAGTTTCACCAATCAAGATATAGGCAGTGTAACTTCAAAATATACCGAGCGAATAAGCGTCCAGGTTTCCTTTTTGTTTTGTGATTATATTCTTTAAAATACATTTAAAGTTCTCTTTGAAATACACTCTTTTATTCTTCCAACCCGTGGTAACGAATAACGAGTAGCTTCGTTCGTGCAGACCGGCAAATTTCTTTTCGGGCAGACAGTTTGTACTCGAGATATTTTCCCATCGAGCAAATTTCCCAAACAACCGATGATGTGTCAGCTCTCATAAATATGCTAGTGGGCACGCATGACCACATTAAACATAGAAAACTGAAATATCGAATAAGCAGAACCATTAAAAAGCTAACGTCTCCATACAAACATGGTGTCACAGGTGAAGATCCCAGCTCTTCTGAAGATTAATTATGCGTAACACAAATTTGAATCATCCATCGAATTCTACGGACCCAAGGACACGGACAAATAGCAGAATCTCAAATCTTCGCTTACTCTTTTGGAACACAAGGAGCATCCTTCAACGCAAAGAAGAAATAGAACTACTCCTGAAGAACCTGGACATACTTGTGTGTGTAGAATCATGGTTATCGCCTGAAAAAGATATACAATTTTCCGGATTTAATATTTTCAGAAAAGATAGGATAGAGTCAGCCGGGGGAGGTATAATTATAATAGTACGTAAGAACATCGCCTTTTTCGAAGTAGATCTCCCCACCCTTTCCGATTGTCCTGTCGAAGTCGGTGGAATTAAAATTACCAATACTAATCCTCCTTTAGAAATAATAGCTTGCTATAGAGTTCCAGGTTTTATTCTTTCTCAAGATCAGTGGAACCAAATTACGGACAATTTTGGAGTACGTGACAACCGCATTATAATGGGGGATTTTAACGCACACCATACGGCGTGGAATTGTTCCGATACCGATCTCAACGGTGAAAGATTCTTACAAGCTATCGTTAATAATAACTTTTTTCTCCACAATCCAAATTCACTCACCCATATAGATTTCTATCGGAATAAAAAGTCAAACATCGATCTTATTCTATCTTCCATGAATATTGCTGATAAAATCTGGGTAGAAACACACGACGAAACTTTGGGTTCTGATCATTATCCAATCTTTATAAACATAGATGTCGAAAAGAACCTTTATCATAAAAAATCTTTTAAAATTAATTCCACCCGAACCGACTGGGAAAAAGTATTGATAGATTTAGAAAATTCATATATCGAGTTCTTCGATCCGCTTTATGACACCCTTTCAGCAAGTGAAAAATACAAAATTTTAGTTAATATAATAACAAATAGTATTAAGATCAATACTCCCAAAAAAAGAGCTGTTAATTATCTTGTACATAGGAACCCAGTTTCTTGGTGGGACTCCGAATGTGATAAGTTTAAAAGATTAAGAAAAGCTTCCTATAAAAAATGGGAACATACAAACACCCTCACTGACTTAATCAATTATAAAAAAATATCTGCCCAAACCAAACGACTATTCAAAAAGAAAAAAAGAGATAGCTTCCAAAGCTTCGCCAATAGCATTAACCTCCATACTGACATAACATTTACTTGGAAGAAAATTAAGATTTTAAAAAAATAAATGGATTAAAACGAATAAAATGAACGTGACAGAAAATTTACAACTTCAAAATCAAAAGCAAATTGCACTCAATAAGATAAGCCCCCCATGGGTTCCTACTGATCCTTCTTACTTTCCCGATTATAATTCTAACGATTTTTTAGACGCATATTTTAATTTAACAGAATTCAACATAGCCCTAAGCTCTCGGAACTCTAATTCAGCTCCAGCGTTAGATGGAATTAATTACGAACTTATTAAGAAATTGCCTATAAAATGTAAACTTATTCTTTTAGACATCTATAACCAAATTTATACTACAAATGATTATCCGTTGGAATGGAAACAATCGTACATCCACTTTATTGAGAAATCCATCAAGGAATCCGTTCGACCAATAGCCCTTACGTCTTGTTTCTGCAAACTATTCGAAACTCTTATTAAAAATAGATTACAGTGGTGGTTAGAACACAATAATTTACTGCCAACAAGTCAAACAGGATTTCGCAAAGGTCAATCGTGCTCTGACAACCTTACCAGCCTTACTTTATCGGTGGAAGAAGGATTTCTCAACAAGGAGGATACACTAGCAGTATTTCTGGATATCGAAGGTGCCTTTGATAACGTTAACAGCGAAATTTTGCTAAACAAATTAGCCATTAACGGCTGTCCATACCGCTTAATAAAATTCGTAAAATTTCTTACATACCAAAGAGAAATTTTTACAGAATTAACGAGCAATGCAGTCAGATATGTTTACAAAGGTATCCCTCAGGGAGGTGTTCTTAGCCCACTTTTGTATATATTATACGTCTCAGTCATCACCAATAATTTACCTAGAAATGTCTCGGTTTCTCAATTTGCGGATGATTTTGCAATCTATTCGAAAGTTTCTCCAGTAAATAAATGTAAACGTCTTATTGAAAAATCTATATCTATCATCAAAGACAACTTTCTTTCTTTAGGATTAGAATTATGCCCGCAGAAAACGGCACTACTTCACTTTAACAAAAAAAATATCCGTCCTGGCCAAACTGAAATTAAAATAGATGAATATGCGGTGAAATCTTCCGACTCCATTCCGTTTCTAGGTATAATTTTTGACTACAGTATGACCTTCCAATCGCATCTAAACCATGTCCAAAGAAAATGCATTAAAGCTCTCAATATTATAAAATTTCTCTCTGGAATAAGATGGGGTTCTGATCCAACAACGCTTTTAATCATGTACAAAAGCTTTGTTCGTTCGCATATAGATTATGGGTGCTTTATCTATTTTCCATTTCGTAAAAACTTAAGAGACAAACTAGAAATAATACAGTATGCCGCGATTAGATCTGCGTTGGATTATCGAACAAGCACACCCACTAACATTTTGTTAGCGGATACGAAGCTACCGCCTATTTATGAACGAACAAAGCTTTTATGCTATAAATATCTAGCAAAGGTCCTTTCAAACACCGGTCTGCAAGTTAATAAAGCAATTACCCAATTTTATTTAAGTACCATAACGATAAAGCGTAAAAGAAAATGTCTCTTAAAACAATGTATTGATAATACCCTTGACATTAAGAAGAACGTATGGACTAATAATCATTGCAGTATCTATTGTTCAGATTACAACACCATTATGGGGACGGTTCCAATTAATACCGAACTTGGAAACATGCTAAAACATAGTAGACACCCTAATTTTACCTTAAATAACTGGTTAACTAACTGCAAGTCGTGCGTGATTTATACTGATGGCAGCAAAATACCGAGTTCAAAATCTGTAGGATCCGCCTATATATGCAAAGACCTTAGTATTTCGATCAAAAGAAGTGTACCTCCTGAAGCTTCTATCTTTATTGCGGAGTGCATTGCTTTAAACGATGCTCTCGACAATGCTCTCCTTAATGTCGATCATAATTTTAAAATTCTCACCGATTCTCTCAGTGCCCTTCTCTGTCTTCAAAGTTCAAAGATAGACATAAAAGTAAATCCTTATATTCTGGAAATTAGAAAAAAATACTTTAAATTTAAACAAAATACCTCTAACGACAGCTCTATAGAGTTTATTTGGATCCCCTCACCCACAGACATTAAGGGCAATGAGGAAGCTGACCATTTAGCAAAACTGGCTACCACAGAACAAAATGAAAACCGAATACATATCCCTTTTACCGACTTCTGAGAATTCTTTAAAAGAAAATGCAACACTAATACAAGGGAATTCATTCAGCAACAAGCACAAAAAAAAGGAAAAGAATTCTTTCGGTACTATTTTGAAGACAGTGTTACGCCATGGTTTTCAAACAAAAATCTCCCACGCGAAGTTATAGTTATGATTAATCGTTGCAGATCAGAACACTATAACCTTGCTGCATCCCTGGCGCATGTTCACATTGTAGAAGATGCTAAATGCAACTGCGGCTTTGAAACACAAGACCTGAACCACATTCTTTGGCAATGTCCCTTATTAGATTTCCAAAGAATCGATCTGATGGAAAAATTAAGTAAACTCGATCTATTTCGACCGCTTAATGTTAAATCCTTGCTCCATAAACCGAACATCGAAGCGTGTCTCGCAATTTACAGCTTTTTGAAAAAAAAAAACATAAAAGTGTAAAATGTCAGTTAACATAAAATTACTTATACTCTATAGTAAGCCCATAAGTCTGTATAACTCTTTGTACAACTAAATGTAAGCCTCATGTGCAGCTTTATAATTCTCTTATGAGAGTTCAACTTAAGCTTAAATAAAAAAAAAATTAATTTATCGTGTATTTTACCGGCAGAAGGTTCGTTGTGTAAAATGGATCGAAAGCATGGTGTGCCCATTCGTTGCGACGTCCGAGTTAAAGAGAGGAGAGAATCGAAATTGTTAAATAGATACGCGCCAGGAAAGTGAGAGATTTCGGAGATGTAAGAAGAGGTGAAGATTATAAAAATCTCGAAATATTCTTATCGGACTTTCCTTTCTATAATTTTTATTATTGATTCGTGTCGCTGGGTAACAAAATTCATGGGTTTGCGAAAAAAGTTGTTAAATTTTAGTTTTTTTTCGCCCGTTTCGTGAGAGACTCCCATTTTATTTTCTTTCTCTCTATAAATTTTGTCTTTGGACAAAGGAAACACCCCCTTTCAGCCTCTCTCTATTTCGTGTTAAACGAGAGTGGAAATTTAAAGTGTGGTACGGAGGCTTTCACGCACGGGGAGTGTCCGGGTAGCCGATGGAAATCGAACCACGAAACCGCCCGACGCACGAAGTTGCAGTTTCACGCGAGTCCGCTTGCTTACGACGGACGACATGGTAACGTATCGCTTACGGACCGGCTAATAGCTTACCACCCGGAACGGACTGAAAACTCGCCACACAAAGAAAAATGCGTCACAGAGCGTTGTTTCATCGGCGGTTCTATTGTTTTAATACGGTCCTTTACCCGTCCATGGACGTTATCGTGTCGTCTTAATCACCGTTAAATCGGCGTCGTTCGCTCGGGTAAATCTGTGAACAGAGCGATGGCGTCCGAATACCGATACTCGATCTTGCGCTTGGATTGGAGTTAGTATTCTATGGACAATCGAACGAATTTATAAACTAGGTTAAATCACGTACATAGTGGTTTTCAGACGCTGAGTCGTTAAATTTGAACGAAAATTTTTAGACGATTACCCTGAATGGTGGATCACTTGGCTCGTGGGTCGATGAAGAACGCAGCTAATTGCGCGTCAACGTGTGAACTGCAGGACACATGAACATCGACATTTCGAACGCACATTGCAGTCCACGGATACAATTCCTGGACCACGCCTGGCTGGGGGTCGTTTATATAACTAAAGACTGCTTGCGTTTGCCCTTAGCAGCAAAAGGTTTTCTCTTCATTGTTAAATTTGTTTTCGTCCCCGCCGTCGTTCGATTAAATAAAACGAAACTGTTAAACGCCGAAAAGTCGAACATTTCGTCGGCGTTTGACCCGGAGAATGTTAAATGTAACGTCCGTGTCGCCCTCTCTTTGCTAGTGTTCATTTTTTCACAGGCGACAGAAGAACATTTTCGTATATCTCGCAATTCCACGTCTTAGGATCTTCTCGGCGGAATGCGCATATCTCGGCTTGCGTGAGTCGTGGTTTCTAGTTAAACCCCTAAAACAGACCATATACGACCGCCCGTGAATGAGCGCTCCCGAGTCGAAACACCTAACTACAGACGGATGTTTAGACGAGAGAGAAAATGATTCTTCGCCCTGTGAGAGAATTGGTAGACACCAATTGACGGAAGCAAGCCGAGAGTAGAGCGTGTTTACGGCGTTTCTCCGCGCTCCCGACGTTGTTTGAAATGATTGTCGAATTTTTTTTCGACGGTGCGAAAGCTTATGCAACGAGAAGAAAAGTTAAAAATAAACGAGCGACGGAAGCTCTCTCACGGTTAAATTATTACGAGATCCTAGATTCGCCACGTTTTTTAACATTCACACGCGCAGATCGCTTCGTTGTCGTTAATTAGAAGCGGAAGACCGCGCGATCCCAATACGGGTTCCGGTCGTCCAGTCTTCGAAGTGCATAATTGTGCCGAACGGACGTTGAAAATCCCGAACCCATCGAACGATAAACGCTTATTTGGTGATCGTCTTGCGAGAGTCTCCCTTCATTGTTGTTTGTGTGTTAAGTTTCTTTTATCGAACAACGGTCGAACGCAAATAAACAATGACATTTACCCTGAAGATCGATCTCGATATTGCTACACGGTATTTCGCGGGTAGCTCGGTAACGGCCCGCGACCCCGCTTCGCCCGCGAATTCTCGATCGGCCCTTCTTGACCGTGCCCGCGACGATGACCGCCGCGGCGCCTCCGCGGATTCGCGAGTGCGTAGCACTTCGGCGCCCGATCCGAACCCGTTCTTTATCGCTTTATTTTATTTGATAATTGGGCGCCAGACGCTTCTCAGCGTCGCGATAAAGAACTTAGACGCGAAACGAGACTCTAGAGCGGAAAGATGGGAAAACCGTTTATGTCAATCTCGGAAAAACGCGGAAGATTCGAATCGGCGGCGGAACGGCTCGGTAGCTCAGTATCCGAACGCAATGGTAGAGTGGCGGGATTCTTTAAGGGTAAAGGAGCTAGACGCGGAGGCGGACGAGAGTACGTGATTCGGGATAATTCGCAAGAAACCTCAATTTAGCGGTATTTGTTAACAGCGGTGTTTTATTTAAAATCTAAATAACCTAGGTGTACAGTGTGATCCAGTATCGGAATTCGATTTAACCGTAACACTCTCGGCGGAAGGCCGAGATACGATCTCCGCGAGATTTTAACCACGGAAGCGAAATATGCAAGTTCCTAAGCGGAATACAATCTTTGATATTTCCTCGATTCCCGGAACGGTACGCGACGCGACTAATCTAACGGAAACGCAACGCAAATACTTAACAAGACGTGACGCAATTATTCTAACGGAACGCAACGCGACGAAACGCGACGAAACGCGACGAGACGCGATGGGACGCGACGAGACGCGACGAGACGCAATTATGCTAAACGCAACGGAATCTAACGCACTTAAACTTATACGAGACGCGAGTTAATTCTACACGCGGAACGATTCTGTATCGGCGACCGTCTAGAGAGAGAAAGCGAGAAGTTGCGCGACAAACACGAAATGTCCGGTACGACAAACATGCACTTTACGTTCTAATCCCGTACCAAGAGTTCGCGAAATCGAGACGTGGGAGGATACAATATTGGCAAAGGCCTACTCGAGACGATACTTTGATTGTAGCTTACGCTGTACTATTCCCCGGTACAGGTTCGGTAATCTGGCCGAGTGGCGGTTCGAGAGATCGCTTCTCGATCTCTCAACGACCCGAAAAAGTCCGGACGTCGGGATCCGCGACCGTCCCGGACAGGGGCCCCCGGGTTTTTACCCTTCTAACTTAAACTAATTTCCCTACGAGACAAAGCCACTCCGGTCACACTTTGCAGAACCTGCCCGTGAATGGCACGTGGGCCAGGTGGTCTACAACCCACGATATGACGATCTCGATTTCGCGCTCTTTTACAAATATATAGCGGTAATTGAGGGGGCTTACCAAGGTGTCCAGACACTGGGCTCGGAAACTCGGGATTTCTCCTCTCGGATCGATAATAGAAACGTCAAAAAGCACTCGGCAATACAGATACAGAATAGGGATACAGAATAGGGATCCGCGAGCCCTTGCGCCGGTATTAGGACACCTCGTAGCCTACCCCCACCCTCTGCCGGAGTTTCCGAATTCTGTCGAAGTCTTCTTCGGCAGGGCTTCTTCCGTCTCCGCAGCCTCTCTTCTTCTATCGTAGGGCCGCAGCGGGGAAGCGGCAGGGAATCGGCACTTTCCTTCGGCGTACGTCGGTTTCTCGCTGGGTTCTCTCCTCTTACTCCGCTGCCTCTCTTCGTCTATTGGAGGATCCGAGCGGGGTAGCGGCAGAGCAGCGGCGTTTTCCCTCGATGTACGTCGCTCCTTCGTTGACAGTGACGTCATTCTCCGGCGGTACATGTAAAATAGTATAGCGGCAGAATTTGTTCTTACGATATTATACGCGCTTCGTTCTCTCTCTAGACGGTATCTGACGGCGACCTATGACCCGTCCGGTCTCCCGAGGAGGCTCCTTGTGACGGGTATAAAATACCACGTCACAATAAGTTTTTGTTACTCCTTTTGTGCGCTCGTGTCCTTTAACCCTTTCTCTGGACCAAGATAAGTCACCGACGGTTTACTTTGCTGTCTCTGGCATTTTCGCCCTTTTCTGGGATTTTGCGTCGGAAAGCGACAGAAAAAGAAAAACGTATCGGACGATGCGTCTTTACGGTTTATCGACCGTCGAGAGAGTATATTCGAACGTAAATATATAACGGTATATGTATCCTTTAGGGGACAAAAGAAACATTAAACGACCGTGTGCGAGCGCGCGCCGAGGGTAAGAAGAAAAGGTCCGAACTTTATCTCCTCGTTCTCGTAGTCTCTCCTCGTTGTTTGTTTTAACGCGCCCTAGATAGATATAAAGAGATTATCCTGTATTTTATGGCTAGGGATAGCAAGGGATATACCTACTTTGCTTTCACTTTCACGCCGCCACTTTCGTTTTCACTTTACCACTTTCGCTCTTCACTCTCACTTTCCTCACTTTCCTTTCTTTCCTTCTTCTCTCTCTCCTTCTATCTGTACTTACCAAGAAACGGTAAGGCGGGCTCTGTACGCTGTTGCTTGCTTGTTATTTTTCTCTCGCATGCTACTGTACTTTCTTTTTCTCTGATTGTACCTCCCGCATAGGCGCCATCACGACTTCTTGAAACTTCGACAGAGTAAAGACAAGGAAAAGGCAGATTATTAGGGGCGAAATTTCCAAAATATAAACGAACTAGTAGAAACGGCAATAGGAAACGGCTTAGCCAATGATAGGAAGCAAAGACAGCAAGGGAAAGGAGGCAAACGTAAATTGTAAGAGACCTACCATGAGTTAAATTAAGAAAAACCGTAGAACAAGATAGCATCCAACAACTAAAGAAGGCACAGAGAACCAAGGTATTAGATGAGCAAAAGGGAAAGCAAGCAAGACCCCCTAGCGGCAGAACACTCAACCAGGAACAGGGAAGAGCAGCAAACCAGCGAATCAACGAAGAGGAAGAAAGGACCAACCAGCGGCAAGATAGACTGGCGAATCAGCGAGCGAGTACAACAGCCAATCAGCGGCATGGACGAGCAGCGCTGCGGCGGATGACTGGAAACTAAAGTAGAGCGAGCACAAGTCACACAGATAGCAGAAAGGAAACCTCAAAATCAAAGCAGAACCCTGAGAGGAACGGGAAATGAGAGGCGGGGGAAAGGAAACGGCGCCACATGACAAAGAACGATGATCAAACACCTTATGCGAATAAATAATAATAATAATTAATAAATAATTAAAAGCATTAATAATAATAAATAAACAGCAAACAGATAGTTGATAGATGGCGAGGAACTACTTCTGCGGCGAAGAACACCTTGCACACGAAGGGATAGTATAAGCCAAACATTTAAATTTAGGGGCTTAATATGATCGCGCGACTACGCGGGATCGCGGATGCTGCAATCTCGCGGCTTCTCGCGGTCTCGCGGACCGCGCGATCTCGCGGTTTTCCGGTTTTCGGATCCCGCGCGGACTTGCGGTTTTCACTGCAACAGGCATTGAAGTACATAAAGAGGCAATTTCTGCCCTGAGCAAGAAATTTAACTTGATCCAAATAAATTTAATGCGATCGCGCGATACGCGGGATCGCGGATGCTGTGATCTCGCGGCATCTCGCGGTCTCGCGGGCCGCGCGATCCCGCGGTTTCCCGAATTCTTGGATCTCGCGCGGATTTGCGGTTTTTTATTGCAACGGGCATTGAAGTACATAAAAGGCAGTTCCTGCCCTGAGTACGGAAATTTAGCTTGATCCAAATAAATTTAAATATAAAATAAATTTAAATTTAATGCTATCGCGCGATTGCGCGGGACCGCGGATGCTGCGATCTCGCGGCTTCTCGCGGACTCGCGGATCGCGCGATCCCACGGTTTTCCGAGTTTTCGGATCCCGCGCGGACTTGCGGTTTTCACTGCAACGGGCATTGAAGTACATAAAGAGGCAATTTCTGCCCTGAGCAAGAAATTTAACTTGATCCAAATAAATTTAATGCGATCGTGCGATGCGCGGAATCGCGGATGCTGTGATCTCGCGGCATCTCCCGATCTCGCGGACCGCGCGATCTCGCGGTTTTCCAAATTTTCGGATCTCGCGCGGACTTGCGGTTTTCAATGCAACGGGCATTGAAGTACATAAAGAGGCAATGTCTGCCCTGAGTACGGATATTTAACTTGATCCAAATAAATTTAAAATTTAATGCGATCGCGCGACTACGCGGGATCGCGGATGCTGCGATCTCGCGGCTTCCCGCGATCTCGCGGACCGCGCGATCTCGCGGTTTTTTCCGGATTTTCGGATCTCGCGCGGATTTGCGGTTTTTACTGCAACGGGCATTGAAATACATAAAAGGCGGTTTCTGCCCTGAGTGCGGAAATTTAACTTGATCCAAATAAATTTAAAATTTAATGCGATCGCGCGATTACGCGGGATTACGGACGCTGCGATCTCGCGGCTTCTCGCGGTCACGCGGACCGCGCGATCTCGCGGTTTTCCGAGTTTTCGGATCTCGCGCGGACTTGCGGTTTTCGCTGCAACGGGCATTGAAGTACATAAAGAGGCAATTTCTGCCCTGAGCAAGAAATTTAACTTGATCCAAATAAGTTTGATGCAATCGTGCGATGCGCGGAATCGCGGATGCTGTGATCTCGCGGCATCTCGCGATCTCGCGGACCGCGCGATCTCGCGGTTTTCCGAATTTTCGGATCTCGCGCGGACTTGCGGTTTTCACTGCAACGGGCATTGAAGTACATAAAGAGGCAATGTCTGCCCTGAGTACGGAAATTTAACTTGATCCAAATAAATTTAAAATTTAATGCGATCGCGCGATTACGCGGGATCGCGGATGCTGCGATCTCGCGGCTTCTCGCGATCTCGCGGACCGCGTGATCTCGCGGTTTTCCGAGTTTCGGATCTCGCGCGGACTTGCGGTTGTCGCTGCAACGGGCATTGAAGTGCATAAAGGGCGGTTCCTGCCCTGAGTGCGGAGATTTAACTTGATCCAAACAAATTTAAATATAAAATAAATTTAAATTTAATGCGATTGCGCGAGTACGCGGGACCGCGGATGCTGCGATCTCGCGGCATCTCGCGGTCTCGCGGACCGCGCGATCTCGCGGTTTTCCGAGTTTTCGGATTTCGCGCGGACTTGCGGTTTCGGTTTTCACTGCAACGGGCATTGAAGTACATAAAAGGCAGTTCCTGCCCTGAGTACGGAAATCTAATTTGATCCAAATAAATTTAATGCGATCGCGCGATTGCGCGTGATCGCGGATGCTGCGATCTCGCGGCTTCTCGCGGTCTCGCGGATCGCGCGATCTCACGGTTTTCCGAGTTTTCGGATCTCGCGCGGACTTGCGGTCTTCACTGCAACGGGCATTGAAGTACATAAAGAGGCAATTTCTGCCCTGAGCAAGAAATTTAACTTGATCCAAATAAATTTAATGCGATCGTGCGATACGCGGAATCGCGGATGCTGTGATCTCGCGGCATCTCGCGATCTCGCGGACCGCGCGATCTCGCGGTTTTCCGAGTTTTCGGATCTCGCGCGGACTTGCGGTTTTCACTGCAACGGGCATTGAAGTACATAAAAGGCAGTTTCTGCCTTGAGTACGGAAATTTAACTTGATCCAAATAAATTTAATGCGATCGCGCGCGTACGCGGGATCGCGGATGCTGTGATCTCGCGGCATCTTGCGGTCTCACGGACCGCGCGATCTCGCGGTTTTCCGAATTTTCGGGTCACGCGCGGACTTGCGGTTTTCACTGCAACGGGCATCAAAGTACATAAAAGGCAGTTCCTGCCCTGTGTACTGAAATTTAACTTGATCCAAATAATTTAAAATTAAATTTAATGCGATGGCGCGATTACGCGGGATCGCGGATGCTGCGATCTCGCGGCTTCTCGCGATCTCGCGGACCGCGTGATCTCGCGGTTTTCCGAGTTTCGGATCTCGCGCGGACTTGCGGTTTTCACTGCAACGGGCATTGAAGTACATAAAAGGCAGTTCCTGCCCTGAGTACGGAAATTTAACTTGATCCAAATAAATTTAAATATAAAATAAATTTAAATTTAATGCGATTGCGCGATTACGCGGGACCGCGGATGCTGCGATCTCGCGGCATCTCGCGGTCTCGCGGACCGCGCGATCTCGCGGTTTTCCGAATTTTCGGATTTCGCGCGGACTTGCGGTTTCGGTTTTCACCGCAACGGGCATTGAAGTACATAAAAGGCAGTTCCTGCCCTGAGTACGGAAATCTAATTTTATCC
The DNA here is from genome assembly GCF_050947335.1 of Megachile rotundata. NCBI lineage: Eukaryota > Metazoa > Arthropoda > Insecta > Hymenoptera > Megachilidae > Megachile > Megachile rotundata. Next base: position 551,093 of record NW_027473354.1, read on the forward strand.
AAATAAATTTAATGCGATCGCGCGATTGCGCGGGATCGCGGATGCTGCGATCTCGCGGCTTCTCGCGGTCTCGCGGATCGCGCGATCTCACGGTTTTCCGAGTTTTCGGATCTCGCGCGGACTTGCGGTCTTCACTGCAACGGGCATTGAAGTACATAAAGAGGCAATTTCTGCCCTGAGCAAGAAATTTAACTTGATCCATATAAATTTAATGCGATCGTGCGATACGCGGAATCGCGGATGCTGTGATCTCGCGGCATCTCGCGATCTCGCGGACCGCGCGATCTCGCGGTTTTCCGAGTTTTCGGATCTCGCGCGGACTTGCGGTTTTCACTTCAACGGGCATTGAAGTACATAAAAGGCAGTTTCTGCCTTGAGTACGGAAATTTAACTTGATCCAAATAAATTTAATGCGATCGCGCGGGTACGCGGGATCGCGGATGCTGTGATCTCGCGGCATCTCGCGGTCTCACGGACCGCGCGATCTCGCGGTTCTCCGATTTTCGGATTTCGCGCGGACTTGCGGTTTCGGTTTTCACTGCAACCGGCATTGAAGTACATAAAAGGCAGTTCCTGCCCTGAGTACGGAAATCTAATTTGATCCAAATAAATTTAATGCGATCGCGCGATTGTGCGGGACCGCGGATGCTGCGATCTCGCGGCTTCTCGCGGACTCGCGGATCGCGCGATCCCACGGTTTTCCGAGTTTTCGGATCTCGCGCGGACTTGCGGTTGTCACTACAACGGGCATTGAAGTACATAAAGAGGCAATTTCTGCCCTGAGCAAGAAATTTAACTTGATCCAAATAAATTTAATGCGATCGTGCGATACGCGGAATCACGGATGCTGTGATCTCGCGGCATCTCGCGATCTCGCGGACCGCGCGATCTCGCGGTTTTCCAAATTTTCGGATCTCGCGCGGACTTGCGGTTTTTACTGCAGCGGGCATTGAAGTACATAAAAGGCAGTTTCTGCCCTGAGCACGGAAATTTAACTTGATCCAAATAAATTTAGTGCGATCGCGCGGGTACGCGGGATCGCGGATGCTGTGATCTCGCGGCATCTCGCGGTCTCACGGATCGCGCGGTCTCGCGGTCTTCCGAATCTTGCGGATCTCGCGCGGACTTGCGGTTTTCACTGCAATGGGCATTGAAGTACATGAAAGGCAGTTTCTGCCCTGAGTACGGAAATTTGGCTTGATCCAAATAAATCTAAATAAACTTAGTGCGATCGCGCGGTTACGCGGGATCGCGGATGCTGCGATCACGCGGCTTCTCGCGATCTCGCGGACCGCAAGAGCTCACGACCTGCTAAGCTTGAAAATCCTGCGAGGATTAGTGGCCTTTATGGTGACAGATTGCGGAAATCGCCGAGATGAAGTGTTATCTGCAGTCGACAAAACTGGGACTGCAGCAGATGGGTGCTAAGGAGCTGAAGGATAAACGACAAAATACAACGGCGAAAATCGTAAGAAAAGGAAGGAATGCAAACGGTAAAATGCGACAGGAAAGTGAGGCACGAAGGGACTAGGTAAAGAAAGCAGGCGAAGGCATAAAAACATATAAACGTATAAACATAAACGTATAAATATATAAGTCCTAAAACGCGCGAATGCAGTATAAACGCATTAACGTTCAAACGAAATACGACAGCTTAGGAAGACAAATGCAACATGTGGCAGGCAGGTGACCATCAGGCAAGAAGGTACAAGCTAGAAACAATAAGGAATAAACGAGCAAGGAACGGCAGGCGCGCAGATGATGAACCGTGCTTTAGTAGCCAATAAAACAGTAAACATCAAACAGGACAGACCTAAAACACGGGTAACTGCTAGGCGACCTACTAAAAGAAAGAAAACGGAATACAATAGAGAAAGAAAACGGAATACGATAGCGAGCAGAAGGACCGGGCGACAGATACTATAGGCGGCCAAGGCAGGTAGAGAAAGGAGGAAAGGAAGAATGCGGACAGAGCTGAACCAAGGAACAGGAACGTACACAGGAAACCTAGGAGGCGGGGCGAGCAGGACGCCATTGCAGAGAGAAACAGAGGTAAGCGAGGGAAGTAGGGAGGAGCGAACATGGCACCGAACGAAAATCCAACCAATAGGAAGAGGATTAGAGGACGGAGAGCGAGCGATTGGAAGGTATGTAAGACGCGAGCTCCCGAAATCCAGCAGGCGGGCGCACGCGCACAAATGAAACACCCCATGGGATGACGGATAAACAAAGCAGAGGAGATGAAGCTGGAAACAACGTACCGCAGGCAGGAGTCAAGAACACACAGAGGGGAACTCACGAGGTAGAATTAAGCTGGAACTTGGAATTCGGAACTTGCAGAAATTTACAGCGGCGGAAAACGGGTAGGGGAAAAGGAGAACAGGGAAAGAAATAATAGACGCCAACAATAAAGCAAGCAGCATGCAGCATACACTCAATTAAACAAACCCAAATGGGAAGCCCAAAGCCAACACAAACAATTTCACAACTACAATATACAACATTCAACACTCAACACGCAAACGACATAAGATTTAATTCAAATTCAAATTCAACATAAGATATAACTCAAATTCAAATTCAATCAAAGAAATTAAAGAAATAAATAACACAAGTTTCAAGTTCAAACAAATTCAATGCTAATCAAATCAAACCCAACCCAACTCAACACAATACAAACCACAAACCACAACCTATCAATCCTGCAATTGCAATATTAGTTTCAAATTTTCAAATTTCAACTTGTAAATAACATAAATTATAGGCCCCAGCATACAGGCTTAAATTCCTAATTTCAACTCGCAGACATTTAAGCACTATTAACTTGTGCAAGTACACTTAATTACATGACTCATATGATGGCACAGATGAAATCTAAACTAGCGGACGCGACAAATGACAAATTAAATGGCAAGTGACAAGCATAAATGTCGATATTAAACACGAACATCCAACACGCACATATATACATAATAGACACTACATCATACAAACAAATAAATATATAATACGGCCCTACATTGTATAGCATAATGCAATATAGGACTATAATACCACACAGGGCAGCGGTAGGCAAATGGTATAATGTGAGCACATATATATATGTATATGTACATGTTTATGTAACGGCACGGAAGCCGCTCACTCACCCACTTGAAATCACACAGGGTCACCCATCCAATCATCAGTCATTAAATCATTATATCATTTAAATTAATTTAATTAAACTACACTAAAATTGGTCACCTATATATCTAACTTAATAAAATAAATATACAATATATAAGTACGTCAGTACAAAGCTAAACTATAAATATAACCATAATTATACCTACTTAGACAATATAACCATAACTATAACTACTTAGATAGAATAAATTAAATTAAACTTAAATTTAGATTTATATTTAAAATTTAAGTTTAATTTGACTTAGTTTAATTTAATATGATGCTAAAAGGAAGATAGTTATTATAAATAAATCTAATCGGTGAAACGCACGCGCGCAACATACAAGACACGGAACGCTGAAATAGTAATAACGAGACAACAAATAAAGCGAAGCAAATGGACTTAAACAGGAACTTGCACGCAGCGGAAGAATTAAACCAAGTGGGTAGGTGACAAGTAGATTGAGGCCAACCAAACGAAACCGCAATCGAATCTCGAAACCGCAACCGAATTTCATGCAATAAACAAAACAAACAAAACAAATGCAAGCTTAAGTAGAATCAAACAATCAAATCAAATCAAAATCAAACACGAGAAACCAAACCTAAATAGGCGCGGGATGGAAGGATGCAACAAGCAAGGAAACGGCAAGGAAGGAAGCAGAAGAGGGGCAAGCAGGAGGGAGAGAAAGGGGAGACGGGAAAGAAAGCGGGAGAGACGAAGAAAGAAGAGCACGAGGCAAGAGTGGGAAATCGCAAGGGTAGGTAACAAGGAGACCAAGCGACAGGACGAAATCATTCAAGGAGCAAGCAAGGGAGAGAATAGTAGCAGAAGCAGCAGTGAGAATAGTGATAGTAGTGAGCGACAGATATAAGGAGTGAGTGTAGTTTGGGATTAAGTGGAGTGATAAGTAGAGGAAACGAGGCAAGTATCAAATTCCAATGCAAACTTCAACCCTCAATCGACAAGCCGCAAGTCTAAATTTAAACTTCGAAGTTAAATTTGAAATTAAAATTTAAAATTTAAAGTTTAAATCTTAAAGTACATAATTCGATTTAAATTTGAGTTAATTTATAAATTATAAGTCTAAACTACAGCTAAAATCACAAATCTCAACCTTAATCTTAAATCTTAAATTTTAATCTTAAATCATAAATCTTTAAATCTTCAATCCTCAACTCAAACAGGATGGAGAACATCAAGGGGTACAAAGGTAGTAAGATTACGTCGGAGGACATAAACAAGTTGCTGAGGGAAGCGGCTCGCAACATAGAAGAAAGGACAAACAGGGAGAAGCGTGCAGAGGAGGAAACAAGGGGAAATGGAAACGCCAAGGCGGGGAACAGCAATAGCAGCAACAAAAGACACAGCAAGAAAAGGAGATTGGAAGAGGTGGAAGACACAACAACAGGGGAACTTAAAGCAGGAAGAAAGTATGAGGATAAGCGGGAAGAGGAAGAGGAAATAGCACTAATGGAAGCGGCAGAGGCAGCAGAGGAAGCTGAAGCTTCAATGTGTGAACTCGAGGAAGACATGGATTGGGAGGACGAACTCAGTCAAGGATGGCCAGAGCCAACAGGAAGATCAACACCGCAAATCGGGGAGTGCAAGGAAATAAAGACCAGGAAAAACGAGCAGGAAAAGGCGAAAAGAAAGCTGCCATTTGTCAAAGAAGACAGACTAATTGGCACGAAGGGAGAAGAATCAAGAATGCAACCAGTGGTCAAGCTGGCGCGTTTAGTAGATGAGGAGAGCAAAGCTGGAAGGAAAAATGGGCAATTCAAGGAGAACAAGGAGCAGCTAAACCGGAAAGAAGGAAAGAGAGAGGAAGACATGGCAAGATGCGCACAGGATGAAGAGGAACTAGAGATCATGAGGATAGTGAAGAAGGTTAGGGAAGAGAAAAGAAGGATGGAGGAGAAAAATAAGAAGCAAGAGAACAGCGGAAAAGGGAAACAAGCAGACAAGGGAATAAGCGAAAAAGGAAACGGAGGAAACATAGACGAGGCGAGGACTGGTGCGAAAGGAAGAAGAGAGGAGACAAGTAGCAAGGAGGAGCGAAAGAAAGAAGAGCGGAGCGATGACAGAAGGGGCGAAGGGAACAGGAGCGACGTAGTGATAATAGTTCAATACCCGAAAGAGGAAACAGATTATTGGAGTGCGATAAGATGGTTGAAAACAAAAATCCACGCATTCACAGACGGGCTCAAAGAGATCAGGGAGACAAGGAAAGGTGATATCATCATTATTCTGCAAAGAGGCAACGAGGACAGAGAGAAAATGGGCAAGGAGTGCGCGGAAACAATTAATAAGGAAGGAAACGGCAAGTGGAGAGCACAGATCCACACGGATAGGGTTGAGGTGGCAGTCAAGATATCTGATCCGGACCTAGAAAGGGAGGAGCTCATGGAGGCATTCAAGAAAGGCGGACTGGAGGATCTAGTAGAGAAAGGAGAGATCAGCTTCAAACACATAGGGGGCAAACAAGGAACATGCTACCGCACCGCCTTTCTTGAATGCACAAGAGCGGCAGCCAAACGAATCACGCAGGAGAAAAGGCTAAGGACTAAGTGGCAGGAACTTAGACCCTACTTCCCAAGAAGGAAACAGGAGGAAAACGCGAGAGGGAAAGACAGGGCAAGAGGTAACGAAGTACGTGAGAACAGGGAGAAGCGGTAGCCCAAACCCGGAACCAGTAAGGATCCATGGTGAGGAGCTGGAACAAGCAAGGGCAGCGGACGGACCGGCGAAGGATGAAAAGAAAGTAAACGAGTTAAACCAATTAGAATCAAGATAAACAAATCAATTAAGCAGCTAAGTTAGAATAAGCGGAAAATAGACAAACAAATTAGTAGCAAGGACAAATTAAGTAAGTTAGGTATAAGGTTAATGCAAATAAATAAGTAGACATAAGGTAGAAATAAGAGATATTGTACAGATATATAAATTAATTAGTAAATTAGAAATAAGAAATAATGTACAGATACATAAATTAAGCAGTTAAATTAGAAAGTAGCTAAGTAATAAGTAGGCTAGACGCTATCATTGTATTAATTAACAGACGGAGAATTACAATAGCAACAAATAATAAGATAGACACATTACCTTTATTCGCCTTACCCTTTTCTATCTTAGATTCTTATTACCTTACACTCAGCACGCTAATACTCACATTGACATTATCACAACTTAGCTTTTTCAGCAGCATGCTAAATAGGCGCAGCACAACATGCGACAAATAACAAGTTACGCAGAAATAGAAACTCAGACCTAGATATATAAATTTGATTTAATCTGATTTAAATTTAAATTTAAATTTAGACGCAACTGATTCAGATTTAAATGTAAATTGTAATGGTAAATGCAGACTAACTAAAATTCCTAAACTCCTAAACTTAGTAACTCAAAATTTAAATTTAAATTCTAACTTAAATACGAGAAGCAGACTACAAGCCCAAGGGGCCCAATGTGGGCATAAGTTGGAAATTTGAAATTTGAAATCTGAGACTAGAAATAAATATGAATCAGCAGACTAGCGCGAATACAAAGTATAAGCAAGTACAGCCTAGCGCTAAACCCGAAATCGCATCGCATTACATTAAACTAAATCAAACTTAGAAATAATTAACCGAAATATAGGATCGGACAGGAACACAACATAACCTAGAGATAATCAATTAATAAATTAAATTAAATTAAACCAAGCACTCTAAGTTAATTACTTGACACTATACATTATACATTATACATTATACAACATAATACAAGGCAGCTTAGTAAATATAATATTAAATCTACTACCAGGTACACGCACTAGATATGGTGTAATACAAGCACAGAAACTTAAACGACAAATAAGCACAAAGCACAAACAGTAATCAGTACAAATCAGCATAAGTCAGGCAAGGAAATCAGAACATTAAATGACTAAAGCGAACTCAAACCGGAAGTTAAATAAATATAAATATTAATACATACAAATAAATTAATTTAATCTCAGGACTGACCAAGTCAAACTTAACACAAGTCAAGTTAAATCAAAGTTAACAAAATCTGACTAGGATACTTAACTATTAAACTATTAAACTATAAGTTAGCGACTAGGGCATTAAACTATAAAATGTTAAATACAAATCAGTCATTATGCACCATTTATTCATTATTTCACAGGACTATTCGCTGCTTAACTGGCGACAAGGAGCAACAGACTCCTGTTATAAGCAAATCCCCGGTATAGCCAAAGGAACGTGGCATAGAACAACGTGCGCAGATAACCTTACAGAATAAAAGCGAGATCATGGCAAATTAGCCAACCCAATCTAAGCAGACAAAACTGAACTAAAATCGAACTATGGAATCTAACAAATCAAATTTAAATTAAACTAATCAACTAATAATAAAGTTAACAAGCAGCTAGCTCAAACGCAGAGCTATTATAACGCTGCTAACCGGAGCTAGCAGATATGAATAACAATTCGCAATACGCAATACATAATTCAAACAGGCAAATAATAAGCCAGCAGAAACAAGTTAGTGACAACAATAGTAGCAATGACGTAGCACTTACGGAAGGAGTAAAATAGGTTTCTTAAAGACATTACTTGATCCCAAATAAAGCGCAACATAATAAAGAAACAAGACATATTAACTAATTAACTATTAAATAAGCACTTACAACGATTAAGTCACCGTCTTAAACGATACGATGACTTAAATCAAATTAATTAAACTAATTAAATAACTTAATTAACAAACTTAAATTTAGGAATTTTGAAATTTAAGACTCAGCCATATTACAAACAGCGGACCTTGGAGTTAATAGATATAATAAGATACGAGGTGCATGCGGGCGTAAACTGGCGGGAAAATCAGGGGTGCATGGGGCAGATGTCGCACGGTAGAAATAGCAAAGCTTAGGTAATGAAGAACGAGCGGCGCAGCAAGCTGTGCAGAGGGAAGCGGAGGCGCGAGCGGATGATGACAACGTAGACAAAAGACAGGACGAAATCAACGGCGAACAGCATCAGCAGGAAGGTTGAGTGGTAGACATCTGAAATAAGAAAATAAGATTAAGCATGATCCTTAGGAAATGTAAATTTTATTAAATTTTTTCCGAATCTCTTGAAATTTACGAAATTTAAGCCGCCAGTTCACAGCTTACCAGCTCCACAGGGCGAACATATGGGAAAGAGAAACGCAAGAAAGACAGGAAGCGGTACCAAGACAGCGTAAGACAGGGAGCGGTACCAAGACATCGTAAAGTACCCGGAGGATTGGCAAAGACAGGATGGCGAGATCAAACAGCGGATGACGAGACCAAGAAACGACGCACGAAATGACGTCAAGACACAGCAGTAGTAGACCCTCGTACCTGGAAACAAAAGACAAGACAGAAATTAATGGAAGCGGTGCAAAGTGAAGCGCAATATAAGCGATAATAAACAAATACTTAGCTTGCTCATGAAGCAGGTGACGGTAGAAACAGAACAACATGACCATAAACTAAGCTAAGTAGGAAAACCAATTGCACAATGCAATCACAAATCTCAGGATGATAAAGGAGGCCAAGCAAGCACGCAGGACACAAGTAGCGCGCATCGCACAAATAACAAAGACAAGTACACAGACACACTACACTACACCACATACACAGGCATACTAATATACATAATAACATACAAACAAACACAAGTCAACATACACACACGCTGCAGTCACACACCACAACGAAACAGCATGCAACACAGCTACTAAACCCAAATGCGCGACCCAAACAAGATCGCACAAGCAAAGGAGAAGCAGCAGGAAGAGAGCGTTAGCGAGAAGAAAGATTGTCTAGGGAACGCTCCACCTGCTCTTTTACCAGCATCACGTATCGTACGAAGTGAAGAATAGCACGACGATGGGAGTCATCACCCAGGAGTACCGAAACAAAATTCGAAGGGGAAAGAGGACCAACGACACTATATAAAGAAGAACGTTTGGACTCCCAACAAGCGCAAAAGAAAAGAGTGTGCTCGGCATCATCCGGGAGGTCGGAGGAGCAAAACCAGCAATTAGGAGAGGAAGTGCGGCCAATGCGATGAAGATAGCTGACGAAGCAACCATGACCGGTTAAGACCTGGGTTAAATGAAAATTCAAGATACGAGGACCACCGGATTCAATCCAGAAGTGAAGGTCAGGGATAAGTCGGCGAGTCCACTCACCATTAGGACAGTTATCCCAGGCAGATTGCCAATCTCGCCTTACCAGAAGATCGATCGAACGAGGAGCATCTACGCCGTCTGAAAGGGGATCGAGCTCAAAGCAAACGGTGCGGAAGTGCACAAGAAACTCCCAAGGAGTACAACCGGATAAAACACATAAAACATTGGTTGACACGGTGCGATAGGCGCGACAAATGCGTAAAAGCCCAACACGCTGCGTTGAATTGAGACGGCCAAGGATGTAGGAATAGTTCACGGCTTCAAACCAAACGGGGGCGCCATACAAAACAATGGACTCTACCACACGATAATACAACAAACGACCGGTAAAACCGCAACCATGTAGGTTCGGGAGAAGGTAAGACAAGCGCTTGGCAACAGCCAGGGCTTTGGTACAAACCTTGTCTATGTGATGACGGTAAAGGCGACTGTTGCCAAAAAGCACACCGAGATAGCGGACAAAAGGAGAAGTACGGATGAAATTTGAACCGTGAATCAGGGACAGACCCTGAGGAACGCGACGACCGGTAAGAAGAACTGCTTCGGTCTTGTGCGTGGCCAACACTAGACCTTGAGAGGCATACCAGGCCCCTAAGATGGTAAGACACTCCTCGGCAAGAACGCGTAACCTAGTAAGGGAACGAGCTACAATCACTAAAGCCATATCATCCGCGAAACCTACGGTAATAGCACCACCGGGAAGAATCACGTCCAATACTCCATCATAGGCAAGGATCCACAATAAAGGACCAAGAACGGAACCTTGAGGTACACCAGCAAATACTGGCACCTCCACCCAGGTACCGTCTGAGAGGAAGGTGCCAACACAACGGTCTGAGAGATAGCTGGAGAGAACTTTTATAAGGGAAGGAGGAAACCCACGCGAACGGGCTACACGAAGAATGTTTTCCCACCGCAGAGTATTGAAAGCATTTTTCACATCTAACGTAATAAGGAGACAGTGGCTATTAACGGAGCGGGCACGGTCCCACTCAGAAGTGACCACGCGCGTGGCCTGAAGAGTTGATCGACCCGATAAGAAACCAAATTGGCGAGGCGAGAAGCCACCGGAAACGCGAACGGCTTCGAGAAGACGTTCGCGGATGCAATACTCGAAACCCTTACTCAAATGGGGAAGCATGCACAAGGGACGAAGATCACTAAACGAAGAATAAGGCTCACCTGCCTTTGGGATTAAAACCAAGCGACCTCTTTTCCAAGCCGAAGGAAAGAAACCGCGGAAATAACACGAGTTATAAAGCTTGGTAAGCCAAGGAAGAACCAGCTTACCAACGACACGCACAACCTCACCTGACATACCATCAGGACCAGGAGCTTTCTTTGGGCCTATACGAGCCAAGGAATAAGACACAGTAAGGGGGTCAATGGGCACGTCAGAACCATCGTCTCCAATATAAATATTATGGAGCAGAGTGGGAGACAGTTCGGTGCCTTCACGAATCGATGCAAGTGATGGAAAGGCTGGAGACTGAGGGGAAGATGCAATAGTTGGATCGTGGATCGAGGAAGACGGAACAAGCAAAGTGCTGTGAGAAGCAGGGAGATCAGCGGAATGAAGCGAGGAAGGAGAGAAAGTAGGAGCAACCGGAGAACATACGAAAAGAGCCTGCATTGCGAGGCGAAACTCATCGCGGTTTAAGGACACGGGAGGCTGGACGCCGCGTAATTTACGCAACATAGCCTTATAAGGACGTCCCCAAACATCAACCTTAACCTCACCTATCATTTCCTTAAAGCACTCATTCTTGCGGTGACAAACTAACGACTTAAAACTTCGACGAGCCAGAAGATACACTGGTAAGGCGATCTCCGCGGCGAGAGTAGGATCGCGGGAAAGAGTTTTACGATACAAATTTCGGGCATTACGCGTTTCGCGACGAAGTTTTGTCAACTCCTCACACCACCAAGGGGCATCGCGGCGTTTCTTGCGCCTCAAGGGCATGGAAGGACGAACCGAGTCAAACAAAGTTTGAAGAGCGACTAGCTCCGCATCAATCTCGGAAGAGGTAAAATGAGCCGACTGGGCAGAGAAATCACGAGTACGAAAGGTGGAGGAAGTGAGAGCGTCAATCCACGCATCAATATCCAGAGGACCGGAACGAGGCAACCAGGAAAAGGCAGGAACAGAAGAGGAAGATGGCGAGGACGACGATGATAAACAGGAATCAGAGCTATTAAAAGAAGAACCAAAAGAAAAGGCAGAAAAGCTATGGAATAGGAAAGAATGATCAGAACCGGTGAAATCCGAAAGCACAACAGAACGAGATAAATGAGAAAGCAAGAAGGGGGAGCAGACAGCAAGATCTATGCGAGAAGAATAAGCAGCGCGGTGAAAAGTTGGACCGCCGTCGCTATTAATCGGCTCAATGTTAAGTTCCGAGAACAACAACTCTAGCAAACGACCGCGAGAATCTAAGGAAGAAGAACCCCAAGCCGGAGAGCGGGCATTAAAATCACCACAAAGTATAATCGGCTTAGATATACGAAGAAGTGAAGAGGACAAATTGGATAAAACCTGATCCAAAGCAGAGCGAGATAAATTGGGGGAGAGATAGCAAGATATCAGACAAAAATCACGGGTTTCCGCAATGACGAAACCATCTCCACGGCTGTGACAATGGACAACACCAAAGTCTGAAGACGAGTAAGGACGATACCATACAGCACAAGTTGAATCAGAGCTCACATACCACTCACCCCTCAGTTCATACGGCTCGCATACACACACAAAATCGGCACATCGCTCGTTAGCGGCTTGCCACACGAGGTCCTGGGCCAATCGACAGTTGTTGAGATTCAACTGCAGAATAGAGACAGGAGAAGGCATGGTGAAAGCAAGCGCAGAGAAGCAGCGAAAACAGCAATTAGCACCTGAAAGAAAAACAGTATTAGCTAAACGAACTAACGCGACAGACAGGAGTATAAATAAATATAAGAAACAAACAAGAAATTGTGGAGCTTAGTAACTTAGTAACTCAGAAACTTACCTACAAACAAATCCAAGCCAATCAGACACGGCCAACGGTGAGGAAATAGCTAAAAACAAAATTAAATGAAGGACAACAGCCAAATGAATTGAAGCGAATCAATAAGCAAGCGTAACAAAATAGCGATAATTAAATAGCAGACTGGCGGCCCAGACAGGCTAAAACAGGCTAAAACAGCTATCGGGCAGGGAAACCACCACCACCAAAGAAGTGCAGCAAGCCCTTTCCTTTCCTTTCCTCTTCCTCTCTCTTTTTTCCCTCTTCTCTAAACTCTTCCTCTTCCGGACCCTCCTAAGAGGCAGAAAAGCAGCTGCAGAAACAGGCAGTCAGGAACAGGTATAAATACAGGACGCAATCGCAAATCTGAAACCCAATTCCAATTCAAATTCAAATTCAAATATAAGTTAAAATTCAATTCAAAAATCAAATTCCAATTCAAACTCAATTCATTTCAATACAAAACTCATCAACAATCTAGTAGGGAAACAAGAAATGCAAACAAAACAGAGACAGCAAGTAACTAAAATCGTCAATCAACAATTGGTAAACAGTGGGCAAGACGAATTAATAAATAAATGAATAAAGAAACAAAGAAGGAAAGAAACAAGAGCTAATGAGGGGATAGGCAGTTAGTAAGCAAATGGATGGATGGATGTATCAACGAGGGATAAATTAACAAATTAAAATAATTAAATTAACAATTAATTAATAAACCTAAACCTAATTAAATAAATAAATAAATAAATAAATTAATAAATTAATGAATGGAGCAAGCAGATTTGCTAAATCATTGACTTGCACTACGACAAATATAAAGGGAGGAATAGGAAGTAACGAAAAGCAGCGACGGTAAATACATTAAAACAAACTAACCACAGAACAATAATAGGGAACAGCAGCAGCAACAGCAGCAAGTGAAGCAATAGCAACAACAGCGGCAGCATAAGCAGCATAAAATGGTATAGCGACGGCAATTAAACAGCAAGTAACCTGTGGAGAAGCAATATATATATAAAATGGGGGCAAGAAACAACAGGAAATAAGGTAAAAGCAAGGCGCAAGCAAAGTACAAATGGGTTCAAGTACCTAGAAACAAGAAAGCAGTACCAAGTATCAAACAAAGGAAGAAGGAGAAAGAAGCAGAAAGGTAAAGGAAACCAGCAAAATCAGGGAAGCGAATGAGTGCAAACTGGGAACGCAAACAACAGTAAGCAATAGAACAGGAAGCAACAAGGAAAACAAAAACGAACAGCAAACAGAGGAAATGAGGGAGCGATAGGGAAATTAAACTATTCACAGCGGAAAATCCAGATGAAGCACACGCAGGTAACTCAGCAGGGTAAATAGAAGGAAATTGGGAAGGAATAGGGAATGAGCAAGCAAAAAGGACAAAATGAGGTTAGGAGGAAGAAGCAAACGAGGGAAATCGGGCAGTTAAGGTAACAAATGAAACAATTAATAATTAACTAACTAATAAATTAGGCAAAGGGAAACAATTGGAAATCAAACAATATATAATCAAAGTTGAAACACACTACGATATAATGTAGAAAGATACCCATAGAAAAGAAGAGGCAATACTCACAAGGCGAGAAACGGCGGAAAGCAAGATGGCGAATTAAAATCAGAACACGATAGACCAAACAGGAACTGCAAACCCATTAAACCCTTTAAATACAGGTAAGCACTGGACACCAGATCGTAGGTAAATAAAGGTAGGCAGCACATGAATCAAGAACTAAGAAACAGGACACAACAGCAAGAAGGGTAAACCATAGAACACACAACTGCAACACGAAGGAAGCGCCGAAGGCGGAGCGACACCGCGCGACAGAAACAGGAACTATTACTACGACACGAACACCGACGCATGCCCGCGAAACAGTACTACCAACACAAGAACACGCAGGACTGACAATCTCACGGTTTTCCGAGACTTTGCGGATCTCGCGCGGACTTGAGGTTTTCACTGCAATGAGCATTGAAGTACATAAAGAGGCAAATTCTGCCCTGAGTACAGAAATTTAACACGATCCAAATAAATTTAATGCGATCGCGCGATTACGCGGGATCGCGGATGCTGCGATCTCGCGGCTTCTCGCGATCTCGCGGACCGCGCGATCTCGCGGTTTTCGAATCTTGCGGATCTCGCGCGGACTTGCGGTTTTCACTGCAATGAGCATTGAAGTATAGAAAGAGGCAAATTCTGCCCTGAGTACAGAAATTTAACACGTTCCGTGCCACGTGTACCACCGGTGGTACACGGTAAACTTGATCGTCAGGCCACGTGTACCACCGGTGGTACACGCAGTCATATTTATTCAATGTGCTGAAAACATATATTTTATTACAAATATAATTCTGTAAACTATATTTCTACCTAAAAAATGAAGCATTATACAAGATGCAGTATAGAACAAAACACATAAGTTTATTTATTTGTTATATATACAATAATTAATAATTACATTTAATGGTGCATTTTGTTCAAGCAAGGGAGGCATAAAGACGGCTTTTTCGGGCAATCGCTGCAAAACGTTATTACTCTTATAGTTTTTTGTCTTGTTACTTCAGTACCGAATTTTTTTACATTTTTTTTTATAGCAAGAAATGAAAATAAAATAATAAAAGAAAAATAATAGTAATAATGAAGTAAATAATAGAAACTTGTTTTCCAACAGAAACAAATGAAAAACAAAAAATGTTATCTCCGTATATTTACCTACTCCTTCTTTTATTAAATAATTTATTTTATTTCTCTCGTTTTTTATTCAACAAATTCGAGTGCAGCAGATTTTTTACTAACCGAAAAGTGTCGAACTGACTGACTTTTGCACTCGAACTGATCGCAGCGCCACGTGTACCACAGGTGGTACACGATGTGATAACTGCTCTAAACAAGAGAACTACTTATGTATTGATGATATAATGAAATATTGTGTGATAATATATCGATCTTTAGTCAAAATATCAAATGGCCTGAACGACAAGTCAGGTAAAAATGGCTTGGCACGGAACGTGTTAACTGGATCCAAATAAATTTAATGCGATCGCGCGATCACGCGGGATCGCGGATGCTGCGATCTCGCGGCTTCTCGCGATCTCGCGGACCGCGCGATCTCGCGGTTTTCCGAAACTTTGCGGATCTCGCGCGGACCTGTGGTTTTCACTGCAATGAGCATTGAAGTACATAAAGAGGCAAATTCTGCCCTGGGTACAGAAATTTAACACGATCCAAATAAATTTAATGCGATCGCGCGATCACGCGGGATCGCGGATGCTGCGATCTCGCGGCTTCTCGCGATCTCGCGGACCGCGCGATCTCGCGGTTCTTCGAGATTTTGCGGATCTCGCGCGGACTTGCGGTTTTCACTGCAATGGGCATTGAAGTACATAAAGAGGCAAATTCTGCCCTGAGTACAGAAATTTAACTTGATCCAAATAATTTAATGCGATCGCGCGATCACGCGGGATCACGGATACTGCGATCTCGCGGCTTCTCGCGATCTCGCGGACCGCGCGATCTCGCGGTTTTCCGAAACTTTGCGGATCTCGCGCGGACTTGAGGTTTTCACTGCAATGAGCATTGAAGTACAGAAAGAGGCAAATTCTGCCCTGAGTACAGAAATTTAACTGGATCCAAATAAATTTAATACGATCGCGCGATCACGCGGGATCGCGGATGCTGCGATCTCGCGGCCTCTCGCGATCTCGCGGACCGCGCGATTTCGCGGTTTTCCGAAACTTTGCGGATCTCGCGCGGACCTGTGGTTTTCACTGCAATGAGCACTGAAGTACATAAAGAGGCAAATTCTGCCCTGGGTACAGAAATTTAACACGATCCAAATAAATTTAATGCGATCGCGCGATTACGCGGGATCACGGATGCTGCGATCTCGCGGCTTCTCGCGATCTCGCGGACCGCGCGATCTCGCGGTTTTCCGAGATTTTGCGGATCTCGCGCGGACTTGCGGTTTTCACTGCAATGAGCACTGAAGTACAGAAAGAGGCAAATTCTGCCCTGAGTACAGAAATTTAACTGGATCCAAATAAATTTAATGCGATCGCGCGATTACGCGGGATCGCGGATGCTGCGATCTCGCGGCTTCTCGCGATCTCGCGGTTTTCGAATCTTGCGGATCTCGCGCGGACTTGCGGCTTTCACTGCAATTGGCATTGACGCACATAAAGAGGCAGCTCTGCTCTGAGTACAGCAATTTAATTTAACTGATTTAAATTAAAATAGTGCGGTCGCGCGGTTACGCGGTCTCGCGGATGCTGCGATTTGGTTGAGCGGTCGCCATCACGCGATCAGCGACTCGATGGATCACCGTGTGCTTTTCTACGCTGGAGAGCAAGCGAAATAAATAAATAAATGTTGAACTAATGATTTCGAGTACCTGTCTTCTTAAATTTGAGGGCATCAGATCTGTGAGGGTACAGGAACCAAAAGGGAAGAGAAGAGGCAAGTGACTCAATCGGCGACAAAGTAGAGATCCTGACACGAAACTGGTTACAACAACATCGGAAGACATTCGAAAGACTAGCCAAAGCGACAGGCGAGGGTGAAAAGGAACAACTAGGAGCACAAGGGCAAACGAGGCGCAAACGATGAAACGCTTTCAGCTTTCAGCTTTCAGCCTCCCAGCTTTCAGCCCTCAGACTGACGGGGAACACAGGACCCTATAACCCGCAGCAGCCGCAGCACTCAGGTGGACACGTGACCTAGGCGACTGCTACAGCAGGACGTAGGTGATGGGCAGCATCGAGGACAAGATGAGAGGAGAAGAGCCTAGCAACCACCGAGAGTGACCAAACAAGGGGCACAGACACCAGCGGGAACACAGCAATATCATTTGAAGCCCTGAGAACTGACAAACGGCAGGAGAAAAGGAGGAGGAACAAAACAGAAAATTCAAACTCGAAGTGAGTTACGAACAGCGAAGCGGCTTAAGTTCCGATCCGAAAGGATGCGGAGCGTTGCTGGCAACTTCCGGTTGCCTCTCTCGCAGGGGCAACCAATGGAAGCAGCGACAAAATGGCGGGCAACGCTGGGAGGAACGAACCGAGAGGGAGAATAACTACCGAACGATCGAATGTCGACGATACGAAGAATTTGGGTGTTCACCTGGTCACAGTACCATTAGGGAACAGTTCGAAGACTGAGTAAAATCGACAGGAGAAAGTGAGGAGAAACAAAGCAAAACAGAAAATTCGAGCTCGAAGTGAGTTACGAACAGCGAAGCGGCTCAAGTTCCGATCCGAAAGGATGCGGAGCGTTGCTGGCAACTTCCGGTTGCCTCTCTCGCAGGGGCAACCAGTGGAAGCAGCGACAAAATGGCGGGCAACGCTGGGAGGAACGAACCGAGAGGGAGAATAACGACCGAGCGATCAAAATCGATGAGGCGAGGTGCTAAAATGCCCAGGTGGTTGCATAGCTACAGGGGCAGTATAGAACCGAGCGGAAACGATCAGAGAAAGCGAGGAAAACAAACCAGAGAGGAGCAGGAGTCAAAACCGATGCCTCGACGGAGCTACGAGCATGGGAAATTTTCGGTAGCGAGCGGTCAAAGTTCCGACCCGGAAGGAAACGGAACGTTACTGGCAACCTTCGGTTGCCCTATTGCAGGGGCAACAAATGAAGGCAGAAACAACGGCGGGCGATGCTACCGGAAATGACTCGAAAGCTCGGACAGACCTTTTAATCGGAGAGCGCTGGAACAAAGAACCCGATCGTCAGCCTGGTCACAGTACCATTAGGGGGCGAAACGGGAACTGAGGGAAAGTGCTCGAAGAGAGAAAGGAAACGAAATACCGAGAGCAATGGGCTCAGACAGCGTTGTGAAAGAGGACTGGGACGAAGTAGGAAACGCGGTAAAAGGGATCGGGGTATCGGCGGGGGTGGGGAGCACATGCGAAAACTAAATGTAACAATTAGAGGAAAATGGAAGTAGGATGAGACAAGAATAAGGGTATAGGGGATGCGCAGAAGAGAAGGAAGAAATAAGATCTCAGCACTTAACAACTAATCACTAGATATTATTTATTATTTATTCATATATACATCTAATTACCAATTTAACTACAATTATTATAACATATTACCTCATTGCGACTATATATATATATATATATATATATATATATATATATATATATATATATATACATATAAGTATGCGGTCAGGCTTCGAAATCAGCTCACCTTTGCGTACCTGCGGAAGCAATAGAGTATTATTAACAGTAGAATATTAAAGCCGCGCAAGCAGAAACATAGGGAACGGAGCAGGGAAAGAACAAACAGGAAATAGGGGGTGGGAGGGGAGGAGGTTGAGGAAGCAAACAAACAAATAAGGAAACAAGGAATAATAATAATAATTATAGAAAGGAACAAATATAGGATACTCGGAAATCATAATACAGAGATAAGATAATAGACAGGATCAAGCGTTGCGGGGGTGGGGGGGGGGGCGGGGGCGGAAAACGAGAATATAGCTTAAGCGAACAGGGCGAGACTTATCATAGAAGAAACAAATATAAGACAACTAGAAGTATAGTATACAGACAACAATAACAGTCAGAATAGCGTTTGCGGGGGCGGGGGCGGGGCCGGGGGGGGCGGGGGTGGGGGCGGGGGGCGGAATAGCGAAACATGGCTTATCGAACAGAGTTAGACTTACCTTACCTCACATACTTACCTCTTAATATCAAGTCGACAGCGACACTTAGGTGCGAAATGGTGGGGAGAGGTCGCGGTCTTTTGGCCGTATGTTCTCGCCCACCGAGAGGAGGCGCCGGGTGGACGTTACAAGTTCAGCTGGAGATCGGTGCGACACGCATGGGAGTCTCCCCTAGTTCTTGACGTGCCTCTCGGGCCAAATCTCTTTGGTTGAGGGCATCCATTCTTCACACATGGAACACAATCGCGGGGGGGGGGGGAGAGTTCTCTTTCACAACAGCGAGCGATGGCCTAGACCAAGGGGACTATGTCGTTTTACGATACGGGAGCCTTGGCCGGTTGCCGCAACCCCCCACCCTTTGTGGTGGGGGCGGAAGACAGTTTTAGTGAGTAGGCCGTGGAAACCGCCCCTCTTCTAGGGGCGCCGGAAGCGGGAGTCTCACACTACCTGGGCCGTCTTCCCAGGTGTCCGTTACTGGATTTCTGTCTTCCTTAAACAAAAAAAAAAAAAAAGATAGATATAAAGAGAAATCCGATTATATATATTATATATAATCCAACGTGTGTCGAGAACAACCGGACGTTGTCGTCGTCGTTTTTTTTTTGTCGTTGTACCGCCTGCCCGAACAACAAAATGCGACGTTTAAGTGCCTTTTTTCTTTTGTCGAGCAAAAGAGAGAGGAGACACCGAGCTTTCATTTTGGCTCGTACGTACCTTCGAGTAGTCGACGATCGTGTCGATCCGAAAAGACAAATATAGTTTGTTATTGAACGATACAAGGAAAAAATCGAACAACATAATCCCCGTGCGTTGGTATTAATATACCTTTCGTATTACGTGTCGAAACCCCGAAAAGAGCGTACAGTTTGTGTATAACTTTAAAAAGAAATAATATATATCAACGACCTCAGAGCAGGCGAGATTACCCGCTGAATTTAAGCATATTAATAAACGGAGGAAAAGACACTATCAAGGATTTCCTTAGTAGCGGCGAGCGAATAGGAATGAGCTCAGCACTGAATCACGCGGTTAACGCCGCTGGGAAATGTAGTGTTCAGGAGGATTCGATTATCCCGAGACATCGAATCACGTCCAAGTCCATCTTGAATGGGGCCACTTACCCATAGAGGCTGCCAGGCCCGCAGCGACCGGTACGCGTCTCGGGTGCATCTCTCCTTAGAGTCGGGCTGCTTGAGAGTGCAGCCCTAAGTGGGTGGTAAACTCCATTTAAGGCTCAATATGACCACGAGACCGATAGCGAACAAGTACCGTGAGGGAAAGTTGAAAAGAACTTTG
The DNA here is from genome assembly GCF_050947335.1 of Megachile rotundata. Classification (NCBI taxonomy): domain Eukaryota; kingdom Metazoa; phylum Arthropoda; class Insecta; order Hymenoptera; family Megachilidae; genus Megachile; species Megachile rotundata. The sequence goes on from NW_027473354.1 coordinate 571,453, forward strand.
AGGAGAGATTTCAAGAGTACGTGAAACCGTTCAGGGGTAAACCCGAGAAACCGAAAAGGTCGATTTGGGAGATTCATCATCAACGAAGCTCTCGTGTTAGTGCGATAGTGCCCAGGATGGTCCCGTTACGGCGGGTTTCCGATCAGCGTGGGCACACCACCCGCGGTGAATATTCCGGCTATGTAGTCGTGCACTTCTACCCTAGTAGAACTTCACGACCCGTTGCGTGTCGGTCTAGTGCCCGAGGCGAAGACTGTCCGTCGCCTTTAGCGTAGGATGACGACCCCTTGGATGCCCAGCCGACTGTGCGACGATACTCAGACGGCATCGGGCCGCAAAATTCTCAAACGCACTGCGTCTAGGACCGCCGCAAGCTCGTTCGAGTCTAGATACCGGATGTACGGACTTTGCGCCGTAACAGGTCCTAGCGGATTGTTGGCAGGCGGAGTCCTTGGACTGGTCAAACTTTGAATTAGCAGTCGACCACGTATTTGCTTTGGGTACTCTCGGGACTCGTCTTGAAACACGGACCAAAGAGTCTAACATGTAAGCGAGTCATTGGGATTTGATAAACCTAAAGGCGAAATGAAAGTGAAAGTCGTTCGTGAAGTCGACTAAGGGAGAATGGGCCTTGTTACGATTAGGCCTCGCACACTCGAGGCGTCTCGTTCGCATTGCGAGAAGAGGCGCACCTAGAGCATACACGTTGCGACCCGAAAGATGGTGAACTATGCCTGGTCAGGACGAAGTCAGGGGAAACCCTGATGGAGGTCCGTAGCGATTCTGACGTGCAAATCTATCGTCGGAACTGGGTATAGGGGCGAAAGACTAATCGAACAATTTAGTTGCTGGTTCCCTCCGAAGTTTCCCTCAGGATAGCTGGTACTCGACTCGTACGCAAAACGAGTCTCATCTGGTAAAGCGAATGATTAGAGGCCTTGGGGCCGAAACGACCTCAACATATTCTCAAACTTTAAATGGGTGAGATCTCTGGCTTGTTTGAATTTTCATGAAGCCACGAGATATAAATTGATAAAATTTTTCTTGGATCAGAGTGCCAAGTGGGCCAATTTTGGTAAGCAGAACTGGCGCTGTGGGATGAACCAAACGCAGAGTTAAGGCGCCCAAAGTCGACGCTTATGGGATACCATTTAAGGCGTTGGTTGTTTAAGACAGCAGGACGGTGGCAGGACGGTGGAAGTCGGAAACCGCTAAGGAATGTGTAACAACTCACCTGCCAAAGCACTTAGCCCTGAAAATGGATGGCGCTGAAGCGTCGCACAGTAGAGTATTTGCACCGAAAAAGCGGACATGAGTATTTTAAAATTGACGTGCTCTTTAAACTTCTATAACTTTGTCAAATTTCGTCCAAAATTAGTAAATCAAAGACTATTTTAAAGTTTGAACACACTATTCTTTAGATTTTTATTTGCATAAATTCCTCGACATTTGTCACATACTACGAACTGCAGATATTTTTCTTGCAATTTTTAAACATATTACTAGTATTACAGAGTATTAGCATTTATATTTAAATAAGTTAATCACCATAGAAGAAAAACGAGGCTGTTAGCGATTCTGCGGGTGTAAACGTGTCGATACAAAAATTACGAATGTCCCGAGCGGCGCGATGTCCAATGTTTTTATGCCTTTTTTAAAAAGAGATAGAAATATGAAAAGAAAAGGAAAAGCACAGAGTGGAAAGTTGAAGGGGTGAAAGAGAAAATCAATGGAAAGACCTAGGCCCGCACAAGTCTGGCTGCCAAATGTACTGTTACGTCGCGGACTATTCTGCGGTTCTTTAACCTTAAAGTGCTGACGCACACCTTGACCTTAGCCGGTTTCCGATTTCTAGCCTAATCAGGGGAATTCGATGGAGGCTATTTCCGAACTGACTAAGCCTTTTGTTGGTTATATTAGATTTTATTGTATATGTTCCTTACTTACAATGATGATTTCTCTCTCTCACACGCACTTACACTCGTGACTGATGGTGGCTTGGTTTCGGGTACTGCTTCGCCCCTCTAGACGTCGATGATAGTCTTATCCTTCGCGGTGGACCTACGCGATGGCGCACGCACTCCCGGAATTAACTGTTTACGGGTCTTGTATTATCAGACCCGGAGATTCGATACGCGAATGACCGCTGGCCGAGCGCGAAGGAAACCTCAAGATGTAAAGTCACGAACAATCAACTACAACCAACCTTTACTCGCGCTTGTCGGCGGTTTTTGTACCCGAAAGTGTGCCAAATCGAGTTCTCATTTGTCACTCATGCACATTTTGGAGTTACGCGATCGCCTTCGCAGAATGCCGCGTTAATGCATTCCTGCAAGTCAATTCGGTCGCGACCCAAATACCGACGGAAAGGGAATATTCCTCGGATGTAACAGTACAATCTGACATTGACCAGATTTGCATTAGACCCTGGAAAAATTGAAGATTACAGAATAGGCAGGAAGTACTTAGAAATACTCAGGCAACAGGGAAAGTTAGAAAAGTTTAGAAGAAAAGATAAATTAGCAAGAAGGTAGTGGCGGACACTGCTACAATACAAAAAATGAAAATGTATGTAACTAACTCTGAAGGCACTGTTTCAACTGAATGCATTTAGAAAATAGAGAACAGAGTTGGAGTCTTATTTGTACCATAGTATAAACATCTCTTAGGCCCTTAATAGTCGAGAGTCTAGACAATTCTTTCGAAGAATTTATGAGCGTCCCGTGCATGTATAACATCCCTGGAACCTAAGTTCAGATAGTTACAAGCGCTAAAAGGTAAAGAGCGGCTTTTACCCCTAAACGACTCGATTTCGCAAATAAAGATTGTGGGATTCGTGTGGTGTGCGGTTAAGGAGTGAAATCGACAGGTTAATATCTTTCAACAATTAGATTTATTCAATAACGATAAGAAATGAATCTAACAAACAACAATACCAACAAAATAAAGAAAAGTACATAAATTATAAATGATTGATTAGAATAAAGAACCTAAATAGATCTTGATATAATGGTAATAATAGAAATAACAGAATTTGACAAATTAAACAATATTGTAACGAAGCATATTTTCATTTAGTCGATTTTTTTTTTGGCTGTTATGCCTCGTTACGAGGATCCTCCCGAATTGCCAGCCCCACTCCCCCGCCCAAGCAGACCCCCTCGCCGCTGGGGCAGGAACGAGAGAGAGAGTGAGAGTGTGCCCCGTTTTTTTTTTTACTTCGGACGCCACATCTTCCTCCCCCCCTTCTACCCTCCAGCCACCAGGAAGGAGCCGTCGTCGTCCCCGGTCGCGGAGGAACCTCTCCCTGACCGACGGAGGCGCGGGATGTGTCCACCAAAGAAGACATCGGCTGTCCGGTCGCGGCGCCACCCCGTCATCCTCCGCGGGGGCGACCGGCAGCCAACCACCAGGAAACGCCAGGCCTGGGGACAAGCCACTCCCAACTGCCACCTCGAGAGGGCCCCAGGACCTGGCCACCAGACGCCGTCGTGGGATGGCCCATCCTCGACGCCGAAATCCTCGGGGTGGGGGAATACCGCGAACCGGGGAAGAAGATCGAGACGAAGAAGAAGCTAGCGAGCCGCCGCGACTAAAAGTCACCGTCTTCGCACAAGCCCTGCTTAGAGTCGAAATTTAAATCTTTTTCTTTTCTGTGCACGTCGCGTTTTTAGTTCTCTGTGTCAGTTTATCAGTAGTGCGTTCTGTTTCTGTATTCTGCTCTTTGGTATTGTGAGTGTGTGCCTGCGTGTGGATTTGTCGCCGCCGTCCCACAGTGGAATTTTGTTGGACACCCCTGCGCAAAAAGGTAGGAGTCATCTCCTTACCCTTCTTTTTTTTTGTTATTCATTTGCGCGTGGGCGAGGGCGATAAGACCCCTGGCCCCAGTGACGAGGACCCTAGAGGCCGCGAACGGTCTACAACGACACCGTTCCCGCTAATCTATTTTCTTTCGCTGTATTTGGTATTTAGGACCAACGTGCCCCTTACTGTCCACGACCCCTCAGAGGGCGTGTTCCTACGCGGACGTAAACCTCGGCATTTTTGTATTTTTCTATTATTGTACTCGCGCGTAACGTGTGCCCCCGCATCGCGAAAGCCTCCCTCGCAATTGGCGAGTCGACCCTTTTTCCTCGACCGTTGCCTGTAACGCGTGGGGCCCACCATAGTTTTTCCGTTCTGCTTACGTGGCCTACTTGGGGCCCGAATAAAAGCATTTTCTGTTGAATACAAACTCGCGGGTCTTTTACTAATTTGTTTTCTGACCCCCTCTGATTCCCGCTCCCGACAGAGCAGCCGGAAAGGCGATTTCCGCGGACGAGTACATTGGCACTAGCGCCCCATAAAATAAATCGGCCGTGGGTGTGAGCATCGGTGCGTGGAGGGCCGTTTTCCCCAACTGCCCCCACTCTAGGGAACCCCCTTCGGGCTTTCCCCCACCGATCCGTCACAATATGAAATAGACATTCGTGAATTTAACGATATAAAACTCACTGGTTAGTACTTTATATTGGATCGTATCTAAATCAGATCTCTGATAAAGCAAACTTCGCATTTGTAATATTAACTAAATTTGATATTCCTTATTTATATTCAATTTTCGTGTTCGAAGCTATCGCAGTGACAAGATTTTACTTGATTAACACGTCTATAATTTATAGTGAATCCTACTTAAGTGTAATTCGGTTTCTGGATTTATATAATTGAAATTTTAGAAAATTATTAATGTTAGCGCTTTATAATCTACCGCCGCGAGGAATTTGACCTAAGTGAAATACCCTAAGCGCATCTAAATACGATTTCGCGAAAATTAGACAGATTAATGCTTTTACCTATTGTCTAACGCGGTGTAGTCGACTACAGAAAAGACGCTTAAGTGAGAACAGTATCCTTTTATTAACTCAAATGACCAAAATTTATTTGTATCTAATGAATTATTTCTTCGGAACAATTACTCTTATGATTTGACTCGACAACTAAATGGTTCATGACCCTTTTAGCCAAAACGAATACTGACACCCAAAACCAGATCGCTTAATTGGGGAGCTCTGCGTTAGCCAGCTACTAAAACGACCCAACGATACCAGAATCAGATGAACAATATAAGTCTGACAGGGTAGCAAATCAATTGATTCTAACATAAAGTCGTGATTGCTGAACTGCTACCCAAAAAACATGGGCTACAGAGACCGAGCCGCTCAAATGGGAAACCCAGAGCGAGCTCCGAGAATCTGAAGGCGCATTAGCAATTCGACAAAAGATGAAACATGAGTAGCTAGAGCTATCGTTTCGATATCTTAGCCATTCCTGGCGCTAAGTATAGCTCTCTCCCAAAGGAGTTTCAGATACGAGATCGTTTGAATGGGGAGCTCTGCGTTAGTCAGCTACTAAAACGACCCACGACCAAGTATCCAAATGGCGTATACCCGCTTGACCAATCAAGTATCAAGATTCGTCGCGGCTCTTGACAGCGAAAATTGTTCCTAGTTATTCTTATCAGAGAGAGAGCTGTGACTAGCTCGACTTCGAAAACTGTTCTGATTTTAGACGGGTTTCGCTCGCCCTTTTATACTCGCAGGTTCGCCGAAATCCTGGAATTTCTGTGACGTCAGAATATCTAAATTTTCATATAAATTCGTTATTATACATTAACTATAAAATTTAACGGTTTAATTATATTTTAAATATTGCTCTCTAATTTCTGACTAACAGTTCGATATTAAAATAGTAGTACAATGGTGTTTTAGCGAAAAATACATTTTCTGTCCTTCTCTAATCAACTGCGCACGAATTCTACGAGATTTGAATCTATTCCGATTTACAGCTTTTTAATTGAAGAAAATAATTGTGTTTCCGGCCATGAGTAGTTTAGTACTGGTTGATGTTACGTATATAAATTGATTTAGCTAATTAATTAATTTAATGTCTGATAATGCCGTAAATAGAAATAGTGTCTCCATCCTTTCTAGGATTAGCGCTGATCTCAAGGATTTCGGGCGAGTATCGCGGCACGTGGGCACATCATAGCGTAACGGAAATTTCTTATACAAACTGTTTATTAGAAAAATAAAATAAAATAATACATTGTCTTGTTCTAATCGTTCTAACTTAATGTTCAATTATTTTATGAAAGATATTACCTACTCTAAATTAAAATCGTAAGATAATTAATATAAACGATAATATATATAACGAATAAGAAATTGTACCGCTCCGTATCATAAATTTCGGCTTGCGACTCATCATACGATCCCACACACATATATATATATAATATATGTGAAGTGGGAGTCGTGTACCCCCACTCCAGAAAATAGGCGAGCCGTGTGAACAGCGCGGTGTTCGGACACGTGCGTAAACAGAAGAGTGCATAAGTGTGTTATTAAGAATAATTAAGAAATTTATAAAGCGGAAATTGGTGAAACCGTTTGCGGGGTTTTAGAACCCTAGAATAAACCCTCGACCTGTGGAACGACAGTTTTTCTTCGGCTTCTCCAGGTGGGAATTGAACCACGTGCCGCATAGGCTATTCGTAATTGTAATTGTTTCATTGTTTGTCCAAACGTTAATTGTATTTTTCAAAATTATAATATTAAACTCCAGATTTTGGAAGAAATACCGGAGTCTTACGATTCTTCAGAGAGAGAGAGAGAGAAAACAAAACAAACCTACTGACCAAATACCTTACAAGCCGAAGAGGTTAGGATGGATCTAAAACTTTGATTCCACATCACGATGATTGCTGGTCCGGACCCAAAAACCGGAGCTGTAGTGATTCGAACGATGACTCTAATCGAACAGAATCGGACGTTCATTTTCCCGGAAAGCCATCAAGCGATACTCCATCATAAGGAGATAATGGAACTACCGGCAGCAAAAGCAGCGGTAAAGCACTCACAAAACGGGGAGCATTCCGGAACGTTACGATATCACTAGAACCGGGACTCTCAAAATTATATTTCGACGCGGACTTAAATCCGATCTTTAAAGGCATAATGCTCGAAGAGGAAAGAATGCTACCCGTTAATCAAAAACCAGAAGGATTACCGACTACGGAAGCGCGCGATATCTTAGATAAAATTACGAAACGTTTTGTAATTCCTCGTTATAATAATATTAACCAAAACGCACTTCTATGGATAACTACATTCGAAACAGAATGTGAGAGATTCAAAGTACCCGTAGAACGTAGAGCAGAAGCCTTACGTTTATTTCTTGATGATACAGCTGCAGATTGGTATTCTAGCCTACTAATAAATAACTCCGTAGAAGATGAATGGGATTTTTGGCGAGACGAGTTTCTTGCCGCATTTACTAAACGCGGCTGGGAACACGTCGCTTATGCGTTCAATTATCAATATTTATCAGAGACACTAACAGATTTTGTAATAAAAAAAAACAAACTACTTCTGGAAACAGACCCAAAATTTGCCGAGAGACAGCGAGTAGACTTGATTGTTTGTAACTTCCCGAAATATGTGCGAGAAAAATTAAATCGAGAAACGACAAATTCAATTAGAAAACTATTAGAATCTGTTAAAAATTATGAGACATTAGTAATAACTCGAAAACAGAAAAGTCCAAAAATAGAGGAAAAATCTAACACTTCAAAATTAGAAAAACAAACTTCCGGTTTTGCGCAAACCGCGTCCCTTTTAAAACCTCGATCTCCGACTCGTCGTTTGCGTTGCTCTTACTGTCAAAAACTTGGGTCTAATAGATATCATCCAGAATCCGTTTGTTGGTATAGAAGCTCTGATAATCGAGACAAAAATAAAAAGATAAATCAAATCGAACTAGAACTAAATAACAAAATCGATTTAGCTCAGGAAGCTTCAAAAAACGAGGATTGATTTCGCTGATTGAAGTGGAGGTGCTGGTGGATAATAGTTGGAGAACAAACGCCATATACGATTCAGGCGCGAATATTTCAATGATGAGTTATAAATTTCTAAAAAAAATTAAACGGAATGAAAAATCTTCCAAAAGCACTTTCCGCACAATCAACGGAATGAATCAGGTCGATGGAACAATTGAAATTACTCTGAAAATTTTTGAGGTTGAAAAGAAAATAAACGTTTTCGTTACAAAAAATATAAATTTTAAATACGACCTTCTTATAGGGTTAGATGTAATATCAAAATTTGGATTACGACAAAATGAAAAACTACAAATTGATCAAACATTTTCAGAAGAACAAAGCGAAAAAAACAAAAATGAAATTATAAACCTATTAGAATATCAGTATCATAAGGATAAGTATATTAATAATAAGTTACTTCATATATTATCTAGTAATAGAAAGATTTTCGCTAGAAATAAATATGATGTGGGATGGGTCAAGAACTACGAAGCCCATATTAGATTGAAAGAAAATCGATATGTTGCAAGAAGACCGTATCGATGCTCGATTCCAGACCAAAATGAGATCGATGACCAAATAAAAAATCTACTGGAGGCAAATCTCATAGAAACCTCTAGTTCACCTTTTGCGGCGCCAGTAACGTTGGCTTATAAACGCGAAGAGGGAAAAAAATCAAGGTTGTGTATAGACTTTAGAGAACTAAACAAAATCGTGATTCCTGAGCCACAACCATTTCCCCTCATCGAAGACATTGTAACAAAAACATTTGGTTGTTCTTGGTTTTCGACTCTGGACATAAATTCTGCATTCTGGTCTGTACCCCTCCGCGAAAAGGATCGATATAAAACGGCATTTGTAACGCAAAATGGGCATTACCAATGGAAATGTCTTCCATTTGGCTTAAAGACATCTCCGGGAATATTTCAAAGAATACTCTCAAATATACTTTTCAAAAAAAATCTACATCAGTTTTGCTCAGTTTATATCGATGATATTATCATATTTTCAAAATCCCTGGAGGAACATCTGCAGCACCTCGAGTCGGTCCTGGTCGCGGTTGCGGACGAGGGATTTCGCTTCAAACAAGGAAAATGTCATCTTGCACAGAGGTCAATTAAATACTTAGGACATATCTTGGAAGAGAATTCAGTAAAACCCCTGCGGGACAACTTAACGGCAATTCGTGACTTTCCAGTCCCGCAGAACAAAAAAAACATTAGACAATTCTTGGAAAAGGCTAATTTTTATCATAAATATATACCAAATTCTACTCACCTTCTGGAACCGCTACATGCGTTACTACGGAAGGGAACGGAATTCGTATGGTCCGCTGACTGTGAACGAGCTTTCCAGAAGATTAAGAATCACTTCTGCTCAGAACCGATTTTGGCGATTTACAGTCCGAAATTAGATACTATTATTCAAACAGATGCGAGCCTTGAAGGTATAGGCGCTACTTTAAAACAGAAACAACCAAATGGAACTTGGAAACCAGTGGCCTATTTTTCAAAAAAATTAAACACACAAAAAAAGAAAAAAGCAATACACCTAGAATGTTTGGCGATTAAAGAAGCCATCCGCTACTGGCAATATTGGCTAGTTGGAAGGGAATTTACAATCTTCACCGATCACAAGCCTCTTGAAAACCTAAATATAAAAACCAGAACGGATGAAGAACTTGGAGACTTAACTCTTTACCTCTCACAATTCAATTTCAAGATCAAATATGTCCCGGGATCACAAAACCAGGAAGCTGATTGTTTATCCCGGAAGCCAGTTCTAGAACCAAATAGTGAAAATGAAAAAGAAATAAAAACAATGAACCTCATAACCATTGAGGAACTACAAAGAGATCAGAATAATATCAAAACAAATTTTAACGAGTATGAAGTGATATTGGAATCAGGAGTAAAAATGATAAAAATCAAAAACAAAAAGAAAATATTAATCTCCTCTACATTAGCAAAAAGACTAATTAGAATGTGCTATTTGAATTACGGTCACATAAATAAAAATCAAATTTGGAATATGATAGGAAAATACTATTACGTAAAAAACTCGGCCAAATGATTCAGAATCTAATCTCGGAATGCAAAACCTGCATAGAAAATAAAACGAGAAAAGGAAGAAAACTGGGTCCTTTCTCCTAATTAGGCCCAGCAAAAAAACCCTTGGAAATTGTATCCTTAGATACAATCGCAGGACTCAGTGGTAATAATTCCAAAAAAAAATATCTCCACCTTTTGGTCGATCACTTCACTCGTTTTGCTTTCATTATAACATCCACAACTCAAAAACCGGAAGATTTCGTACGACTTATAAACAAAGCTACAAGTTTTGGGAAAATTGATACAGTCTTAGCAGACCAATACAGTGGGATAAATTCGGAGAAATTTAAAAAGTCACTGAGAAAATTAAATAAAAAACTAATCTTTACAGCAGCAGATTGTCCTTTTTCCAACGGATTAAACGAAAGGCTCAATCAAACTCTAATGAATCGCATCCGGTGTAAAAGAAATACAAGACCAAACAGATCATGGACAACGCTGGCGGAGGAGGCAGTGGAAGAATATAACAACACTATTCACTCCGCAACGGGATTTTCACCAGCATACCTGTTCTTGGGGAAAGAATCGAATCTAATACCACAAGAACTTCGGAAAACACCGAATCTACAGGCAGATCGAGAAATAGCATTTCGAAATTCACAAGGATCACGAGATAGAAATCTCAAAAAGATCAATAAAAATAGAAAACACTATGAATATGAGGTAGGCGACCTCGTGTTTGTAAGCGTCGGAAACAAATTAAACAGAGAAAAACTAGATAAAGTACGAAAAGGACCTTATAAGGTTTTGAGGAAAATTTCAAACACAATATACGAAATCGACACGGGAAAAAAGACAGCGGAATCTAACCGTCATCACGTATCCAGGATGATCCCAGTTAGAGCATCTGATAACATAGAAACTCTTTTTTCGCTTGACCGATCCTTGATCTCACCGGGGGGGGGGGGGGATGTGAAGTGGGAGTCGTGTACCCCCACTCCAGAAAATAGGCGAGCCGTGTGAACAGCGCGGTGTTCGGACACGTGCGTAAACGGAAGAATGCATAAGTGTGTTATTAAGAATAATTAAGAAATTTATAAAGCGGAAATTGATGAAACCGTTTGCGGGGTTTTAGAACCCTAGAATAAACCCTCGACCTGTGGAACGACAGTTTTTCTTCGGCTTCTCCAGGTGGGAATTGAACCACGTGCCGCATAGGTTATTCGTAATTGTAATTGTTTCATTGTTTGTCCAAACGTTAATTGTATTTTTCAAAATTATAATATTAAACTCCAGATTTTGGAACAAATACCGGAGTCTTACGATTCTTCAGAGAGAGAGAGAGAGAAAACAAAACAAACCTACTGACCAAATACCTTACATATATATATATATGTGTGTGTGTGGGATCGTATGATGAGTCGCAAGCCGAAATTTATGATATTATTGTAGGATAAAAATGAAATTAGATGGATGGTGTTAAAAAGGAAAAGATTTAATAAAAGAATATAGTATATAACGTAATAAGGAGTATCCGCGGGATTACCGAACGAGAGCCGATGCTACGCGATCTTTTTATGACGCCGTCGTGGTACGCAATCTACGCTTTTCGCGCGAAGAAACAAACAAATGCCGATCGCGGTTCTCATGGTAACATGCGTGCACGCAGGACGCGCGCAGCCGAACGTACATCGGTAACGCTGCACACTGGGTGTTCAGATAATTCGGCACCACATTATATATATTATATATATTATATATATATATGTGTCGGATCGTATGATGAGTCGCAAGCCGAAATTTATGATACGGAGCGGTACAATTGCTTATTCGTCGCAATCTATTCGTCACACGGTTTTCTCTGACGCCAGCTCAAGCAAGACTCCCTTCTCAACGGACATTCGCACATAATTCTAATAGATTACCACGTGACCTCTATGCTCTCTTTCACTCTCTCTCATACTTTCTTTCTAATTCTCTCTCACTCTCTCTCTCATACTTTCTTTCTCATTCTCTCTTACACTCTCTCATACTCTCTGTCTTACTCTCTCTCATACCCAAACACCTAATTACTAATCACCAAACACCTAATTATTATATATATATTAATAGAAAAACACGCGCCGCTGTCAGTGGTACTCAATGTTGGCACGGCGCTGCAGTCGCGAAATAACTATTTCGTTACTCCAAGACAATAGGCAGGGCGACTGCCATGTCGCACCAACATTGAGTACCACTGATAGCCACGCGTGTTTTGCTGAACTATTTTTTTTATAAGAGGAAAGCAAAAGTGATTTCATAACTTCGCTTGATGCTTTCTTCTGCAGAAATGTCTACTCTATCATGTGGGATGGTTAGATTTTCGCCTAGACCCATAGTTTTTTAAATAAATTGAAAAATATCAGGAAAAATTGGTGCGTTTTTGGTGTCTTTCTTACTTTGATCATCATTTAAACATATTTGAATATTTACAATGTACTAACAATTCATATAGTTTTATTCAGGAAAATTCACAGATTCTTCTCATGTAAAAAGCCACTGAATAGCTGCTACGGTAAAAGCATAAAAAATTTCCAAAGTTGAAAAAAAACGAATTTCAGATTCGTGTTCACCTCGCAAAAATCTATAAGAATTTCATAGTAGCCGTTACGAAATCAGTTGGCTGTTGTACAGTGTTATTAGACAAATATGTATGATAACAAAGTAAAACTTGTTGGAAAGTGAAGGTTATATGTATTTGTCTGAAAAGTTTGCATACAATAACAATGTATTCAATGTGTAACATGCCTGAAGAATTTTCAAACTTTTATTGCAGTGTCATTTCTTCAATTATCGACTGTATTTCTCCCTTACCGACCGCGACATTAGACAAATCGAGTATCATAAGAATTCAGCACACTGTCGGTATTAAATATATAATTCTACAAGGAAAATTCCGCAATGCTATGTGTTTACGTGCCGCGAAGCTCGCCCCGAATTTCCTGGAATTCCCGCGTAGTCTTAGAGAAGGAGAGGAATATATTTTACAATTGCGATATTATTAATTATTAAAAACCATTTGTTAAACAAATCAGTCAATACATATCGAGCGTACTAATATTATGTTATCCGGAAATAGAGTCAGATGTTAGTTTATTGCAGTATATATTGTAAATTATAATATTGTTCAATGGAATGTTCTAGAAGCATCGTATGCTTATACATTTAGCTCCGATCCGTATAGAAATCGTTCGTAGTGTATAGAAGGAGATAGAAAATGCAATTTCATTAAAACAATATTATATTACTATTTTTATATCAGGAATATAAATCATTATGTAGAATGCGATATTAATAATGTAATTAAATCGCTCGTTTGTACAATTAATGTCTAATTACGAATTTATACGACAATTATATATTTCGACGTTATGGGGGGTTTCCGAGAATTTGCCAGGCTGGCGAGTATAAAAAGCCGAGCGGAGCTCGCCAAAATCGCAGAACAGTTTTCGAAGTGGAGCCAGCTAGAAGTCTTCAGATAAGTATAACCGGAACAGTTTTCGCTATGAAGAGCCGCAACGATTCTTGATACTTGACTGGTAAAGCGGGTATACGCCATTTGGATACTTGGTCCTGGGTCGTTCTAGTAGCTGGCTAACGCAGGCTCCCCATTCGAACGGTCTCGTATCTGAAACTCCGCTAGGAGAGTGCTATACTTGACGCCAAGAAAGGCTAAGATATCGAAAGGATAGCTCTCAGCTACTCATATTTGATTTTACATCGGATTGCTAACGCGCCATCAGATTCTCGGAGCTCGCTCTGGGTCGTTTCGTAGCTAGCTAACGCAGGCTCCCCATTTGAGCGGCTTGGTCTCTGAAGCCCGTGTCTTTTGGGCGGCAGTTCAGCAATCACGATTTTATAATTAGAATCAATTGATTTGTTACCCTGTTGAACTTGTACTGTTCACCCTTTTCCTGTATCGTTGGGTCGTTTTAGTAGCTAGCTAACGCAGGCTCCCCAATTAAGCGATCTGGTTTTGGCTGTCAGTGTTCGTTTTGACTAAAAGTGTCATGGACAATTAGTTGTCGAGTCAGATTAAAAGAGTAACTGTTCCGAGGAAATAATTCATTTAGATTCCAGCAAATTTTGAACTTGAATTAGTAAAAGAATATTGTTCTGTCATTATCGTAATCTCAGTAGTCGACTACACCGCGTTAGATAATAGATAAAATCGTTAATCTGTCTAACTTTGCGAAAGCGTATTTAGGTACACTTAGAGAATCACACTTAGGTCGTGTTCCTCGCTGCGGTAGACTATCACGCACTAATTTTAATAATTCCGTAAAGAATATTCATTACATAAACTACAAACGTATTAATCAATACAAACTTTGTCATTGCGATAGCGATTGAAACAAGAATTAAATAATATAGAATATCAAATTCAGTAATTATATAAAAGCGAAGTTAGCTTTATCCGAAATCAGACTTAGGTACGAAATAATATAAAGTATTAACTAGCGAGAATCAAATTTAGTTAGATTCACAATTATCTATTACGTACTGTTTAATTTACCAAGTTCTATTATTTCTATTATCAATATTATATCAAAGTCTATTTAGTTTCTTTTCATCAAACCAATATACTTTTCATATTTTGTTGTTATTTGTTACTTCTTATTTGTTAAATTCATCATCTTCGTTATTTTATTGAATAAACCTTATTGTTGAAAGATATTGACCTGTGGATTTCACTCCTTAACCGCACACCACACGAATCCCACAATGTTTAGATTCAGTTATTTTCCAAAACGAGTCGTTTAGTTGGTAGAAGCCGCTCTTTACCTTCTTAGCGCTGGTAACTATCTGAACCTAGGTTCCAAAGTCGTTACAAATGTTTTCAAAATGATGAAAAATTTTGAATATATCAGCACCGCGTTTTGCACAATTATCAAGGAAGGAAAGCGCGTCATAAAATCCTTCAGTTTCATTGAAGAACATCGCTTTATGATTGCATAAATCAAGAAAAGGATGTTGATACATTGTTCCTCACATATTTAACTAACTCAAGCACCAGAAATTCTACACTTATTTTAAAATTTTTTAAATTCTGCTATGGCCGCTTTTTCGGTGCAAATACTCCACTGTGCGTCGCGCCTATACTCCGCCGTCAACGGCAAGTGTGCAGGAGCGGGATTCAGTTTCCGTTCTCCATGAAGCTTTGACCAGTAGGACGGTCGCGGCGATGTGCCCAGGAGGGTCTGGGCGTGAGCCTGCTTGGAGGCACCGTCGGTGCAGATCTTGGTGGTAGTAGCAAATACTCCAGCGAGGACCTGGAGGACTGACGTGGAGAAGGGTTTCGTGTGAACAACCGTTGCACACGAGTCAGACGATCCTAAGCCCTAAGAGAAAGCTAAAAAGAAAAAAATTGCAGATAAATAACAATTTACGTCGCCGTCATTTTGTGTTTGTGTCCTAATTCACCGCTCGAACATGACCATTTGTATTGATAAATTGACAAAAACGTTGAAGGCCGAATAAAAAATGGTCGCGGTTCGGATCGATAGATACTTCACGTTCGACGTGATGCGACGTTGTCGAACGTTGTCGTTGATTATATAATTTTATGTGATTTGGGAAGAAATACACCCATCGGGCGAAAGGGAATCCGGTTCCTATTCCGGAACCCGGCAGCGAAACCGCATACCAATAGGGCCCTCGTAAGAATGTTCGTCGGGGTAACCCAAAATGACCTGGAAACGCTGTCAGGAGATCTAGGAAGAGTTTTCTTTTCTGTATAAGCGTTCGAATTCCCTGGAAACCTCTAGCAGGGAGATAGGGTTTGGAACGCGAAGAGCACCGCAGTTGCGACGGTGTCTGGATCTTCCCCTCGGACCTTGAAAATCTAGTAGAGGGCCACGTGGAGGTATCGCACCGGTTCGTACCTATATCCGCAGCAGGTCTGCAAGCTGAAGCGACTCTAGTCGATAGATTAATGTAGGTAAGGGAAGTCGGCTAATTGGATCCGTAACTTCGAAATAAGGATTGGGTCTGAGGAGCAGGGCGTGTCGGGCTTGGTGGGGAAGTAGGCCAGGCTGACGTGCCGGGCCTGGACGAGGTGAACGGTTGGCGACTTCGCGTCGCGTCCCGGAATCCGAGCTCGGTCCCGTGCCTTGGACGCCAACGGATCTTCCTTGTTGCGAGGCCTCTTGTGACGGCTTTGGGCGTCCTTTTCGTTTCTTCGCCCGCCATTCAACGCTTAGCTCAGAACTGGCACGGACTAGGGGAATCCGACTGTTTAATTAAAACAAAACATTGCGATGGCCCTCAAGGGTGATGACGCAATGTGGTTTCTGCCCAGTGCTCTGAATGTCAACGTGAATAAATTCAATTAAGGGGGAAATACCTTTAGAATCTTAAAAAATTGAAAATTTTTTTTCCATAAAATGTTAGTGCAACATCGGAAAAATATGGTCTCCAAACTTTAAACCGAAATACCGATCCGTTTTGAAGTTATGGCCGCATTGCTTCGTGCGTGTATACGTGTTTAGTGCGGAGGACTGAAACTTTAAACGCGTTTTTCTCAAAACTACGTTCTCAAAATTGGTGTGGCTGATAACTCAAAAACTAGTTTATCAATCGCGCTCAAATTTTGTACACATATGACAATAGTATCTAACATATGAACCTAAATGTATGAAATAAATTGAACATTAAAGTTGTTTTTATTGCAAAATAGTGCAAAAATTTTCAATAAAATTTAAAGTTTTTCTTTAAAAGCGCACCATTTCTTTAATCTTACTCATTTTGCACATTTATGAGGTTCATCTACTAACTGTGAATGTTAGTTTTCGGAACAATGTCTGCAAACTTGTTTTAGACCAATGGATCTAAGGCTAGAACCCACACCGATTCACGAAACGCGCCAAACACTTCCAGGATGGACTGTTATAATTCCGCCATTTTCAAATGTATTTAAAAACAAAAAATATCGTGTAATAGGCAATAGTTATAATAAATTATACCTGAAATTTCAAAAACACTAAACAAAGATATCCTATAGAAAAAAATTCACGAAAATCAGCCTATTTTCATCAGTCTAAAGGCATTTCCCCCCTCTTAAGCGCGGGTAAACGCGGGTAATTCAGAACCGCTGTAAGCGGAAAACCCACGCGGTTCGCAGTCTGATCCTAGCGTCATAAGGCGGTGAAACGGCTACCCCAATCCAACCGGGGAACGGCAACTGGGGGGGTCTAACCAACCCCCCTGGTGGCGGTCGTAACTATGACTCTCTTAACGTAAATCGCTCCGGGTTTCTCCTCCGGTTCGCCGGAGGAAAGGACTCTGTCGCTTACGTGGGTCATGGTTGCAGGGATGGCAGTGCGCAACTCAGACGTCTTGTTAGGTCCTTCAGCCTCTCCCATCCAAGTCGCACGACCTCCAAGTGATACCTGCCGGTAACGTGACTGGTTGGCTGATGACTGGGTGACTCTCGTCGCCATCGCAGTCCCAGTCACAGCTAAACGGCGTGCGGCGAACGGGCGCAAACCCAAACGACACTATGTCGGAGGAATCCCGGGGTTAGCAGCCCTCGAACCTCTCGGAGTCTAGCTCCAAATCTGTAACGCTCCAAAGAATACAAGGAATACGTCTCGGATGCCCGGATTGGATTCTGTTGACGACTCGGCGACGTCCCCTGGATATCCCGTCGATAAACATTCAGACGATGTCTGCTCGACGTGTCCCTCCTGTTTAATTAATCTTTCTTCGAGGATCCTGGCGCAGAGAAAACAACACATTCGGCGCAGCAATCAACCTCCTCCCGATGAGGACGAAACCTACATCTGTGACACATGTTCATATAAATTCCAGAAATACGCCGGTCTTAAGCAGCATACTAAACGCGCTTACCCTACAGATTTCAACGAACAGGATCTCGTGTTCGCCGTGAAACGGGCCACGACCAGCAGGCCCAAGTGGACTCCCGCCGAGGAGAAACAGCTTGCACTCCTTGAGTTGCAGCGACCCGCAGGCCTATCCCAGACAGAGATCAACTCGCGGCTAACCAAGCTACACACCGGCCGCTCCAATGAGGCTATACAGAAGCTACGGCAGAATCTGACGTACGGAGATGCACCTTCGGGGATTTCATCTGCCTCGACTTCTGCTGCCGGGAGCGTGCCGCCACTACTACCATCTACCGACACACAGTGCCCTGCGGAGAGTGCTGTCGTAAAGGTGGATTTGCCGTCTGACGCCCCCTGTGTAGGCGATGAGCGGCCGCCGTCGGACACCCAAAGCAATAGTTATCCACCACTGCTACAACACCTTGATATCTGCCGTTTCCTGCAGGAACTATCACCCTCGTGCTCTCCCGAAATTCAGCAGCTTATTACCATCCTGTTCGACTGCACGGAGTTCCAGGAGTTTGACCCGTATGTATGCCACGCCATTAGCAAATTAGGGAACCATAAAGATTCACTACCTGTCACTGGAGGCAAGGGAAGGAGACTTAAACGTGGCAAGTCTAAAAGACCCGGGACCAAGAGGAGATCGAATCGTGCGGCTAAGAGATCCGCAAATTTTAGCACGTACCAGCGACTGTTTGCCGGAAATCCGACGCAAGTTGCACATGCTATTTTGGACGACAAGGACAGCAGTGTCACTACGTGTCCTAAGATGGCCGAGATCGAGGCCTATTTTCGTTCAATCTTTGAGGAGTGCCCGGACTACTCTGGACCGGACCCGCAAACTCCTAATGAGGTTCTGCATATGGATTATCCCATTACCACCACCGTGACGGAGCGAGGCCTGGGGCGCCTCAAGCAGTCAGCAAGCGGCTCGGATAAAATTACTCGTAACGACCTGAGCAAGGCGAACCTGCCCGACGTGGTTGGACTTCTTAACATCGTGTTCGGTTTATGCTGCACACCAACCTTGTTACGCCACAATCGCACCGTGCTCATACCCAAAAGGGGCGATCTTTGTCTGACTTCCAACTGGCGTTACATCACAGTCTCCTCTATTTTCTCCAGACTTCTATACAAAATTTTGGCCTTAAGACTGTCAAACAATGTTAAACTGTATCACGCTCAGAGGGGTTTTACTCCGTGTGACGGAATTATGTCCAGTAGTACCATCCTGGAAGCAATCGTGCGTGAGCACCGAGCGAACGGCAAGCCCCTCTACGTGTTGTTCATAGACCTGACTAAAACTTTTAACAAAATTCATCCAATCGCCATAGGAAACTCTTATCAACAAAGGTATCGATCAACATGCCGTAAAATACATTATGTCGACCTACAAGGATGTCGATACTACCATCGAATGCCACGGAGAGAGAAGTTCGCCTATCAGGATGTGTCGTGGAGTTCGACAAGGCGACACTGACAGTCCGATGCTCTTTAACATCGCAATGGACGACTGATGCTCACTTGGACGTCGACTGATTGGATGGTTCCGATTCGAAGCGGTACCGATTGGACGCGTTCCGCCTCGAAGCAGCGCCGAATGGGCCTAACCTACCCTTTTTTTTTTTAGGAAGACAGAAATCCTATTAGACACCTGGGAAGATAGCCCAGGTAATGTGGAAAGACTCACGCTTCTGGCGCCCCTAAAAAAGGGACGGTTTCCACGCATACCCATTAAAACTGTCTCCCGCCCCCGCCACAAGGGCGGAGGGTGGCGGCAACCCGGCAGGCTTTCCTGTCGATGGATATAGTCCCCCTGCGCTAGGCCATCGCTCGCTGTTGTGGAAGAAAGACTAACGCCCCCCCCCCCTCCCCGTCTCTCGCGTATGTGGTCCATGCGTGGAGAATGGGTGCCCCTACTCAAAAGGTCTTGGCCCGAAGGGCTACGTCACCGCCTCCCGGTGAGCTCGGACATACGGCAGAAAACCGCGACCTCTCCCCACCATTTCCCACCTAATGTCCGAATACGCTTTCGGTATCTATGTCTAACTCTCTTTGGGCTCCGCAAATGTCTGTTTTGCTTCATAAAAATTCCCCCCCCTTCATCCCATTTTCCTGAACACGTTAAGTTTAACCTTTCCCTATCTCCTAGTACATTTGTGCATGCTGTGCCACTCATTTTTACGCGAGTTCTGCTCGTGAAAATTTCCACAAATTTTCCGTCCCCCACCCCCATCCCCGCCCCCGCGCCCCTACTCCCGCACGTGCTTGTTGCTTGACTGTTTTTCCCCTTTTCCCTATTACGCCTCAGTCTTCTTCCACAACGCTACATGAGCCCATTGCTCTTGGTAAAATTTCTCCTTCCTCTCTCCTGTCGATTCCACTCGGTCCCCGTTGTCGACCCCTAATGGTGCCATGACCAGGCTGACGACTGGGTTCCTTGCTGACTCAACAGTTGATCGGAAGGTTGCTTGGTTCGATTTGACCTCTCTCCCTCCTCTCCCCCGCTCCGTCGGTCGACGTTTTGTGCCCTTTAACACTTTAACGGCCGCTCACACAACACGTGTGTGATAGCCGGAACAACCGTTAACGACCGCTCACACAAAATGTGTGTGATGCTACCGCCGAAGGTTGTTGTCCAGTGCCACACTTTCTGTGTGATAATTTATGAAAGTAAGCAAGTGTAGATATTGCTATTGGCTTTGTATTTCATTGCCACGTCTTTGATTTTAGGTAATTATTGCCTATTCTTAATTTTACATTTTACACTACAGTGGTGTACCATGTAAATTATGGAGCAAATGTCGGCGCTCTACGAAATATTAAATTTGTTGTTAAATTGTTGTCGTTTTTTGTTTTATGTTAACTTTTTCGTGAATTTAATAAAGTTTTTTTAAATTAATTCTTCAAAAATACTGCCGGCCCCTGGCGACGTTGGACTGCGTAGACGTGCGGTCGTTAAAGTGTTAATGGTGCCACGACCAGGCTCGCACCGGTTCTCTCCTTTGCAGGTTTAAGTCATTCGATCGATCGTGTCTTATGTTTTCTCCTTCTTCTCCCCCGCCGACGCCACTCGGTCCCCATTGTTGCCCCCTAATGGTGCCATGACCAGGCTGACGACTGGGTCCCTAGTTGAATCAACAGTTGTTCAGAGGGATCCTCTGTTCAATTTGACCTCTCTGCCTCCTCTCCCCCGCACCATCTGTCCCCGTTGTGTGCCCCCTAATGGTGCTATGACCAGGCTGACACCGGTTTCCTCCCTTGCAGGTTTGAGTCGTATGATCGGTCGTGTCTATGTTTTGTTTCTCCGTCTCTTCCACTCCTGCTCTTCCTCTTCTCCCTGTCGCTGTCTTCTCGCTTCTTCCGCTCCTCTTACCATTTGAAAAGCGCGCCATGCCTCCGCCGTCTTGCTTGCTGCCGCATCCTTTCACTTCACTCTTTAGGGCCGCTCTCCAAGTGCTTGCAGCGTTCCTTCCTCCGCCATGCTGGATATTCCCAATACGGCCCCGTTGCTCCACCATCGTTGTGACTTCGGAGTTTCCAGGGTCCTGGAGCGTTTCCCGCAGTTCTTCCAGCACTTTTCCGCCATTTTCCGGCTTTGCACTGTTCCTCTGCACTCACGCACGTGGTCACGTATATTCCCTTGTAAACGCAACACTCCCAGCACTTCACTGCACTCCCATAACACTTTCGCAACAATACACCGAATTTATTACCTATTTGTTAATTATTTATTATTTATTTATTTATTAATCTACTAATCACTTCACTATTTATAAATAATTTATTCGTTAATTATTAATTAATTAATATTCTTCTTACTATTATTATTATTATTATTAATCTCATTCGCTTCATTCATTTATTTATTAATTAATTAATTACTTCCTTCCTTCACTTCGTTCCGTGTCGTCTCGCCTCTTCCTATTCTCCTCTTCACTGTCTTCTTGCTTCAACCTATCCGCTTGCCATTTGAAAAACGCGCCATGTCTCCGCCATCTTGCTTGTTGCCGCGTGGCTCCGCCTCACCCTTAGACTTCGGCCCTAAGGGCAGGTCTCCATGCACTTACGGCGATCCTTCCTCCGCCATCTTGCTTGTTGCCGCGAGCCTCCGCTTCACCCTTCGGCTTCGTCTCTAAGGGCCGCTCTCCATGCGCTTGCGGCGATCCTTCGTCCGCCATGTTGGATGTTTGCGAACCGGCATTTACGCGCTACGCTTTCCCTCGCGCGGAGATGCCCACGTGTTCGTATGATATATCGAAACTTACTCGACCGACGCCATTATTTATTTATTTACTATCAAATCACGAAAATACGGAAATAGCCGAAACTAATCACCGCGTGTATTCAACATGCCTCGGTCGCCCTTTCCCTGCACTTTAAATCCCTACTGACATTTACATTATTTAATTTATTTAATTTCTGCGACGTTCTCTCGCAACTTCGTCATGTCGTACGACCACGTGTTTGCGCAAGTCCTTCTTTGAGGGCAAATTTCACGCTTAAATTACACTATTTTCACTCGCGATATATAAAAATAATCGTGTTTAAGTCGCGCACATATTTTTTATTCCGCAGCCGCACAGTGGGCCAGCGCGGCGAATTAGCTGTTCACGGCCAATTGTAGCGCTATTTGAAGACTTCAAACGAAAGTATAGTGGTCGCTGTGTCGTTCCTGCATTTAAAACAAGTATTATTATTACATTTAATCACACCGGATTATTTTCTTGCCAAAAAAATTAAAAATAAAACAAAAATAAGCGTTATATTTCAAAAAGTTAGTGAATATACTATACTCTTAATGTGGACGTTCAGTTTATAAGCATAATTTTTATTAACGTAAACATAAGTTTTACATGGAAACAATTTTTATGAATAAAAATAAAATTTTTTTATTATTACTTATGTATCATCGTCATCGTCTTGTAGGTCTTCTTGTAACATTAATTTTTCTATTTCATTCTTGAAAATATTAAAACGCGAAAGTGTTTTATAAATTTTTCTGTCTTCTGCCGAAATTGAAGATATTAAAATATTGGACGTATATAATAAAGTCTGAAAAAAGTCCGTCAATGTTTCTAATTGCGAAAATTTTCGTGTGTGGTCTCTTCTAATATCTCAGAAATCTTTGTTTCGTGTCTCCATTGCTTCTTCAGAAAACAAGAAGGTTTACAATGAAGGCTTTCAAGCTGGTTTCCAATGGGCAACCCAGCACTTTGTATTATATCTGCACCATGCAATAATATTTTGTGCAAACTTAATGGCATATAAAACCAGTCGTTGTCCGAGACTCTATACTATATTTATATGTATATTTCAAAATATAAACGGACGAGCGTAAACGGTTGGGCTGTCGTCGCCCCCTTCCCCGTGCTCCTCAGGTATCACGGGTGGACCGAGTAGCTCGTCGCCTGGGGGGTGCGGGGAAGCGAGGTCTCTTTGTCATTTGACAATAAGGCGCTCAGTTCATCCGTAACTCGCGACTCTTGACCATCAACTTAAGAGCAATTAATTTCCTTTCCCCGAATTTCTACGGTTTAGCCTTTCCGGCCAAGTTCCCCCTTTCCATCTATGCGTGCTACGTCGCCCATAGGTACAACGCGGATAGTGTTATTTTTAATCCCGGAAAGTGCACGCAAAAGTTACAAAGCTTCGGTCAACGGATTATACCCAAAAATTCAAGGGAAATCCAAGACAGTCGTACTCTTCTACATATAAGTTAAATGTTGCCATTGCATATTCTTGAAATAAAATCGAATGAATTAATTAATATACTTACAGAATATATAATAAAAAATAGTAATGTCTATTCGACTAAATACACAATATATACCTACGTGTTGCTGAAGCGTGTGTCACGCGACGCTTCAAACAATAATAACTTCTGCGGTGGGACGAGGGGGGACATGAATCCTTTTGGACTAAAATAAGGAAATCCTGCTGAAAATTTTGCACTATGATAGAGCCTGCAATTCTTTGCACTTTTAAAGATATCCCTTGCTAAAGATGAAAGACTATGAAAATAATCTTAAGTTCATTGAGAATTATTTTGTAAATAAACTACAGCTAATAATTTGTCACGGCATGTGTATTCTCAATATAAACATATGCTGTTTATTAAAGAAAAAAAAATTTTGCAAAAATGTTTAATACTTTTGCCAGGGCATCAATATGAAAAAGAGTAAATTTTTCGGTGAAAAATAGCATTTGTTACGTCGCGGACTATTCTGCGGTTCTTTAACCTTAAAGTGCTGACGCACACCTTGACCTTAGCCGGTTTCCGATTTCTAGCCTAATCAGGTGAATTCGATGGAGACTATTTGCGAACTGACTAAGCCTTTTGTTGGTTATATTAGATTTTATTGTATATGTTCCTTACTTACAATGATGATCTCTCTCTCTCTCACACTCACTTACACTCGTGACTGATGGTGGCTTGGTTTCGGGTACTGCTTCGCCCCTCTAGACGTCGATGATAGTCTTATCCTTCGCGGTGGACCTACGCGATGGCGCACGCACTCCCGGAATTAACTGTTTACGGGTCTTGTATTATCAGACCCGGAGATACGATACGCGAATGACCGCTGGCCGAGCGCGAAGAAAACCTCGAAGTGTAAAGTCACGAACAATCAACTACAACCAACCATCAACCATCGCCTATCAACTATCAACCATTAACTCATTACTCGCGCTTGTCGGCGGTTTTTGTACCCGAAAATGTGACAAATCGAGTTCTCATTTGTCACTCATGCACATTTTGGAGTTACGCGATCGTCTTCGCAGAATGCCGCGTTAATGCATTCCTGCGAGTCAATTCGGTCGCGATCCGAATACCGACGGAAAAGGAATATTCCTCGGATGTAACACATTCATAAAAGTCTGATCTTTGAATGCTTGTCATGACTATAATTTTTAACGAATTTCATTACTTTAATCGGTTTTGAATTCGCCATATATTTAGCAAGCGATATATGTTCGTTTCATATCGATCCAGGAAAATCAAATTTTTGACAAATAAACAGCTAATTCGCCGTTCTGGCCCACTGTGAGCCGGCCCGAACACTCGCTTCCTCGTTTTCATTTACTTGTGGGTTTGCACCCCATGCTTTCCCTCGCGTCGCGTGGAGGTCGCCATTACCGAAATTTCATTTTTTATTTGTAAATTCATTATTTCACCTCCGATTTTCACAAAACTTCACCGCTCACTTCCCCCACGGTCTCCCCTCACTTCACTATATTATTTATCACACTTTTACCACTTTTTCCCACCAAAACTGGATTTTAACGCGGAGCGGCCCCCGCACACGTGCGCCCGCCACGACAGCCCACGCTCTCCTTGCACTTAAAACTAATCTTGCACACAACACAAACACACACACCTCACGCATAGATCCACCCACTCTCACTTACTCACCCAATGCAGGCGACGCGGGGAGGCCGTACCGCCCCACTAATCTCAGGAAGACGCCCGGGAAAACGGGTCCCGATTACCCGGTCGCCTCCTCCTCCTCCTCGACACCCGGCTATCAACACCCCCCGCCCCCCACCACCCCCCCTGCGACGCTTACGTTCACGCTCCGCCGCCTCCTTCAGTGACATAACCGTCTCACTGAAGGAGACGACGGCCTTCCACTCATTCTCGCTGTGTAACTTTCGCTACACGAGCACATTCACACTCACGTTCGTTCCCACTTCACACTCCAAATAATGGCATGGCCTAGCCCACGCCGGACACTCCTCTACGGTATGCTCTGCCGTGTCCGGCCCCACGCCACAATGGTGGCACTTCGGTGTTTCCTCCCTGCCGATCCGGCACAGGTACTGGGCAAAACTCCCATGCCCAGTCAATACCTGTGTGACCCGGAACGAGAGTTGCCCGTGGCAGCGATCAATCCACTGTTCCAGACCCAGAAGTATCGCCACGACCACGCGTTTCGCCGCCGCCCCGCTGGCAGTGAGCTCCGCGCAGGGAATTATTCCTGCCAGGACCATCGCCGACTCGTAGGAGATAGTGCGGTAACCCATCGCTACCCTGATCGCCAGTCGCCGCTCCACACGCCGCAGAACTATCTGCGACCGGCGCCTAGCGGTCAGGTCGGTAGCCCAACCTGGGTCGCCGTATAGGGCCATACTCCGCTCGACCCCCAAATAGAGTCGACGAAGCCTCTCGCCAGGGCCCCGCAGGTTGGGCAATAGGCGCGCCAACGCGCCTGCCACGCGCTCCAACCTTTTCATTTTTTTTTTATTTTTCTTTACGAAGGGAAATCTCCAACAAGACGCCCCGGGGGAGGAGCGGGGGTAGTGTGGGATTCGTACTCACTAAAACAGCAATTCAGACCCTCGGCGACATGGCGCGTCCCGGGGTCGTGCGTTATCGTCACCGCAACGCGCCAAAGTGCCGCCATGTGACCTTGAGGAGGTCACCCTTCTCGTGGGGAGGTGAAGCCTCCCCATCAAAATGTTTCCGACCCCACCCCTTATCAGATCCCACGACGTAATCACGCCGGCCGTCGGCTCCACATACCAGGCCGCGTGCAATTGTGCCCCGGGCCCCCCGCCCGTGACACCTGCGGCCATGGCAGCCTCGGTCAATCCCGGGAACTCCGACACCCCGGAGCGACGCGCTCCAACCTGCGGGCCAGCGCGTTGAAGTGGCCAACGAAACTCCAGAGGTTGTCCAGTCGGAGTCCGAGATAACGCATCTCGGACCCGATCTGAACCTCGACTCCGTCCACCCGTATCAGAGTTCCGGCCGGAGACAAGTCCCCACATGTGCGGCGGAAGGCCATCACCTCGGTTTTGTGGGGGCCACCTCCAACCCGAGGCCCCGGATCACGGAATCAATCACCGAGGCCCCTGACTCTGCTAGGCGGCTGGTCCCCTACCAAGTACGCCCCGTTGCCAGGATGTGCGTATAAGCCGCAAAACAGGTGACAAACACCCCCGGCGGCAACGGGGCGCACAGAGCGGAGCCGTACCCCACAAGCCACAGGAACGGCCCGAGTGCCGATCATAGGGGCACGCCCCGCTCAACCCCCCAAGTCCTTAATGCGCTCGACCGATCGGTGCAATGAATGGACCTCTCCCGGAGATAGTCGACGATTATACCCGTTAAATCAAGAGGCACATTCAGCCTCTCGAGACCATCCTGAATCCCTCGGTGGGGCAGAGTGTTGAAGGCATTCACTATATCCAAAGATATAGCAATCGCCATCTCGCCTCTGGACGTGACCGACTGCGCGATGGCGCGAATTCTATTGACCGCGTCCACGGTGCTTCTCCCCCTTCTAAAACCGAATTGGCGGTCGGACACGTCCCCCTTCCCTAACCTTTTTTTTTAACGTAGGCGAAATCTTCATAGATACCCCGCGCCCCTGGGGGAGGGCGCAGGGTTATGCCGGATTCTTACCGGCTAAAACCCCCACGGTGGTCCTCCATGGCGCACTAAGGAGTCCCAGGAACTATCAAAGAACACAACTGGGACTCCCCATAGCGCCCATGCTCTAGATGCCCTTCACGGGGGAGGCATAAGACCACCCCCTTCATCCAGGCCGGTTTTCGCGGCAACACCCGAACCACCGAGGTGTCGCCGTCCCCCCCGGGGCCGCGTGCAGGCCGTCCTGGGCCCCCACCTAGGACGCCACGGCCCCTGCGGCGGCTCTGCAAGGGGAGGCGTAAGACATCCCCAGAGCCCCCGCCGGGATATGAAGCCCGGATAATCGGCGGCCTAAGGCTGCCGAGCATCCCTCTCCCTCGCTGTCTCGGGGTGGACGACCGGGACCTTGCGGCTCCAGTGCCACCCCTTCTCACATCGGAGCGAGCCGCCATACGGCACACCTGCTCCGCGGCCTCTTTCTGCAGCATTAATGCTCGCAGAAGGAAGCCACCGCTTTCCAATTTCTCTCGCTTGCCAGCATCGCCCCAAATAATGCTGGCAGCGAGAGATCGGGTCCAATTTCTCGGACCAAGGCACGACGCAGCGCTGAAAACGCCGGGCATTCCTCCAGCGTATGCTGCGCCGGGGGGTGTCCCACTTGGACGCCGACCGATTGGACGGTCCCGATTCGACGCGTTCCAATTCGAAGCGGTGCCTATTGGCCGCGCCCCAATTCGAAGCTGTTAAATTTGGTTAGGTTATGTTCTATAAGCTCTGCTTAGAATTGGAACGCGTCCAATCGGCACCACTTCGAATTGAAACGCGTCGAATCGGGACCGTCCAATCGGGACGCGTCCAATCGGTCGGCGTCCAAATGGGCATCACTCGTTGCGCCGTGTCCACCAATTCCCTACGGTGGTGGCATTCCATCGTTGGCTCCTTCCCTATTTGACGCAGGTATTCACCGAAGCATACGTGCCCGGTGAACACCTGCGTCCAACGGTAGGTGAGCCTACTACCATGACCCCTCTCCCGCCACTGTGTTAGTAGCGGCAGGAGAGCACCAACAACTGGCTTGCCGGCGTAGCGATGCAATTCGCATCGCCACCGGTTTGCAGCGAGCTGTCGCCGCCTGCAGTTCGAAATGTATCAAACGCGCCAGAGACATCGCCGCCGCTTAGGAGAAGGTGCGGTATTACCTTATGACCCTGATGGCCAACCTCCTCTGAAACCGGTGCAGCAGGATAACACCGCTGCCCCGGCAGGTCATCAGAAGGGCAGCTCATACGGCGGAGCCGTATAGGATCATTGACCGCACCACTCCTACGTATAGGCGGCGAACCCTCTCGTTGGGCCCCTCCAGGTTGGGCATAATGCGGCTAAGCGCTGCCGCAGCCCGCTCCACTCGAGAGACCAAGCGATCGAAGTGTCGATCAAAGCGCCAGTGGCTGTCCGAGATAAAGTACTTTATCTCGGACTCGACCTCGACCCAGGCATCACCTACCCGGATCCACGACTGCGGCAGACTCCTCGACCGGGGCAGGCCATGGAAGACCATGGCCCCGATCTTATGAGGGTCTATGGTAAGCTCCAGTTCGAGGATCCGAACGACGACGGCGGCAACCGCCACCTCGACCAGACGAATGGTGCTCTCTAGTGTCTCCCCAACGACAAGAATAAACGTGTCGTCTGCGTAACAGACAACATACGCGCCGTCGGGGAGTACGAACCGCAGGACGTAGTCGTACCCCAGGGACCATAGGATCGGTCCTAACACCGACCCCTGAGGCACGCCACGATTCACCGCCCTCCGCACATGGCCACACCGACCCTTGTACTCAATTCATCTGTCCTCCAGATAGGACCCGATCACCGCCCTTAAGTAGGGAGGCACATTGTGATGGACAAGTGCCTCCCTAATGGCGGCCCAGGGTAGGGTATTGAAGGCGTTGACGATGTCTAACGACACCGCCACGTACACCCTACCCCGGGAGCCAGATCAGGTCCAACCGAGGATAGGTGCTTGATTGAATCCGCGGGTCTTCGCTCCTTTTTCAAGAGGACCAAACGTCCGGTCTTCCACTCTGCGGCGAATTCGCCGCGCTGAAGGCAGGTATTAAATACCCCCTTCAGCGCGGCCCCAAGGACGCCCGCAGCCAAAACCCAGACTCTGCCGGGGACGCCGTCCGGTCCCGGGGCGCAGTTTTTCGCCCCGAGCCGTTTCAGCGCCACGGCAAGCTCCTCGTCCGGAACCCCCAGGTTGTCGGACCAGTTGCCAGGGTTCGACATCTCCGCCGCGTGGCCCTCCACGGCCCCGGAAAGGGGGAAGAGGGTTTCAATAACGCGGCCGAGGAACTGGCGGTCCAATGCTTCCGTCACGGGGGGCGCCCAGGGTCGCAAACGTTCCAGTACAATCCTGTACGGGCGTCCCCACGGATCTCTATCAAGGGCAGTGAGGAGCTCCTCCCATGCCTGGGCCTTGGCCGCTTTGATGGCCAGGTGTAGGGCTTCTACCTTTTCGCGGTAGAGTCCATACAGCGTAGCCACCCACGACGGATCTGCGTTTTGACGCCGACGGGCACGGTTGTACCGGCGGAGTGCCCGAACGCAATCGCTGCAAAATTCAGCGATCTCGGGCGACCATAAGTACACCGATTTCCTTCCCGGGGGCCCTGTTTTTTTACGAGGGGAAATCTTCATAGACACCCCCACTCCTCGGGGGAGGAGCAGTGGCAGTCTCAGATTCCTACTGAAAAAAACCCCTCGTTGGTTCCCACCCCGTCGGATGGACGGCCGAGCCGACCATTTATCTACTTTCATCCTCCACGCTGGCGCTTATGGCGCCGCGCCTCGAAATCATTGAGGCATGATTCCCACCCCTGTGCCTAATGCACCGAGTCAGCCACGGAACCACGTCGCAGCCGACTCGCCCGCGGCCGCTTTCAATGGAACTCCGAGCCCCCGCTCGGAGCCCCTGCGGCCCTGACAGACACCTGCCGTGGATGCTGGTTAGGTGTCTGCCAGCCAACTCCCCGAACGGTGCAGCCCCGGCGGACTCCACCCTCCTGTCCTCCTGGCGAGAACGGCCGCGACTGGTAGTCTTCTTCGCCGGCTTGACTGGACGTCGTGGTTTAGGTGCGCACCCGCGCGCTCCCAGTCGGCGGTTGACCGGCCTGCCCAGGTCGCGGCAGAGCGGGCATTGACTTTCTTCCGCAGAGCACTGTTTCGCGGTGTGTCCTTCTTCGCCGCACTTGTAACACATGTGCGACCTATCAGGCTCCTGGTCGCACATCGCGGTTGCATGCTCCTTATGCAAACACTTAAAACAGTGCATCGGGCGATGGGGCAGCACAACAATCCTCCCCGTCGTCCATCCCACGCGGACCTATCCTGCTTTCTCCATTGTCCTCGCAGCTTCGAGAGGACACCTTAGCCAGAGGGTCCCCAGGCTCCTGGGCGTCTTCTTGATCTGCCAGACCTGAATGTCCTCAGGCGGGCATTTACCTATCTCGGCCAGGGCGGCCTTAACTTCGTCCTCTGTCGCGGCGTCGTTAAGTCCCAGGTCACGCATCTTCACGGTCCTCGTGGACTGGCGAAACCTGACCTCCGAACCCTCGAAAGCTGGCTGCAGTCGACGGAGGAGCTCCGCTACCTTCTTCTGTCCATTGGGGCCTGGAACTCGCAGTATCATGCCCCCGGTGGCCGACTTCTTCACATTAAATTCAGTGATGCCTATCTCCTGGACTTGTGTGGAGGGCGCCGTCTCCACCGCTTTCCGCATGGCTTCGGAGTATGTGGTCTTCCCACCCTTAGGAATGGTAAGGGTGAGAGCCGCCATCTCGTGAGCCTTTGGCACCTGCACCTTCTTCGGTGGGGTCTTCTTCTTCTGCGGCTTGGGGTTAACCCGTGTGGTCGCCGCTGCAGATGATGCAGCTACCCCCGCTGCAGCCACCGCCTTCTTGTTTTCGGCCCTTTTGGCCCTTCGGCCAACAACGGTTGCCCAGGTTTCCGGGGCTGGGGCCTTCGACGTCTTCGGCCGCTCTTGTTGCGGCCCTGGCGCAGGGGGCGCTGGGGTTGCATCCCTTCTCCGCTCTCTTCTTCCTTGGGAAGGGGCCTCGCGCGGTCGGGTGGCCTCCTGGGCTTTCTTGCCACTTTCTTCAGTGAGGTCCCTCACCATCGCCGCCAGGCTGGTTACAAGTTTGGTGAGCTGTGTCACCTCATTGCTCCTTGGCGGTTCCTCTCCTCTTGGTTCCTCCTCGTGTGGAGTAACTGGATCCTCCTCGGGGCGGGGTTCAGATGGCGTCGGCAGGGTGTGCGCCTCTGTCTCCGTTGCCCTCCTCTTCAATGACTCTTCCTCGATCTGTGAAGAGCACTGACTTGCCCTCCTCTTCCTTGGGGGCGCTGGGTCTGGCTCCATAGGACGTGGCGGAGTGGGGGGGGGGGGGGGGGGCATATTGTCACCGTTGTCCTCTCCGTCATTTCTCTTCTGAGATTTTCCATCTCTTTCCGCATCTCTTGTGTCTCCTTGCGGAGACTGTCCACATCCTTCTGGAGGCGCTCCTTCTCCATTTCGGCCATTGCCAGCGCCTGCCGCAGATCGCAGATCTGGAGAGCTTCGCTCCCCTCAAATTCCGGTCTCTTGCCGAACTCCACGGCGTACGTCTGGATCGTGTTCGCGCATACCGGTAAGTCTCTCACGGCGGTCCCCTTTAAGTTCCGGGAAGCCGCCGCAACTCGCCGAACGTTGTCCGCGTTCTTTAGCATCTCTGCTACCAGGGCCGGGCATGGTAGCCTCTTCGCCTCCCTCATGAGGTCGAATAATTCCGGCATAGGCTCGGAGGACCTGCACGGCTGTGGGATTTCGGTGGCCGGGTCCAGTGCCTGTCGCTCACTGAGGAGCTCCAACTCTTCTTGACGGCGCGGGCGTGTTGCACCTAACCACCGGGATAGTTACGGTGGGCATGCTGCTGGTGCTCGGCATGCTTGGCGCGTCCATGTTTCCTAACTCCTCTCGAACCCCTCGCTTCTCTGATGTTTGACCGCTTTTAGCGTTGGCGACTACAACGTTCGGTGTTCTTGTGTTCGAATCTGCCATACTAATCCCACGAGCATGGGCGGAAAGAAAGTCACCCCGGGCAGAGCCGCCTTACCCGGGGAAGCCGTTACACGGAGGTGGGGGGGGGGGGTTGGCAGGTATCCCCGAGGGACAGTTAGGGACTGCCCAGTTTAACGTCCCGGCAGCCATGCAACCCTCGGCACGGTTGTCCTACACACCTTGGTTTGGTACGACTTCCCGGGGGCCCTTCCCTATCCTAATCTAACAGCTTCGAATTGGGACGTATCCAATCGATAGAGCTTCGAATTGGAACGCTTCCAATTGGAACGCGTCCAATCGGCCGACATCCAAGTGGGACACCCCCCAATTGACGACCTAGTTACATCCATCAACACCACGGGTGGCGTACAGCTGCATAAGTCCAGGATCGGCTGCTTGTTGTTTTCCGACGACATGATTTTCGTCAGCAACACTACTCATGGTATCAACGAACACACCCGCCGACTCCGCGCTTTCCTGGAGAGAGCTCAGATGGTGGTGAATCCCTCCAAATGCTCTTCAACTTGCACGAATCCCGAGCACTAAGACAGTTGTCGATACCAAACCACAATTCTCAATAGATGGCGCGTCGGTTCCTGCGCTGCGCGTGCTCGAGCAGCTGAAGTATTTGGGTCACGAATAGAGTAAGAGCGGTGTTCTGGCCCCGTCGCCGTCCAACCTGGAATCAATGTTGGAGCGTTTGCGTCGCGTGGCCCTGCGTCCATGGCAAAAACTGTATATATTAAATCGCTATTTAATACCTAAGCTTATACATTGCTGTCAGACCTCTAGCATTACGGCAGGAAAGCTGGAATATATGGATCGCCTCATTAGGAAATTTATTAAGAAAACCCTACACCTTCCGGTCACACCACCTACAGCCTTCCTTTATGCCAAAATACGCGACGGTGGTCTCTCGAACCCATGCCTCCGTCATCAAATTGGAGTCATCTATCGCCATCGACAGCAACGTATTAGCCTGTGATGCGATCCCGACTACAGGGCTGTCTTTCAAACACCAACGGTGGGACGGCTTATGCGTAAGCTGGATACGATCTGTCAGGGCATACCCGCAGCACGCACAGCTGTAGCCCGACACTGGCCCATGAAGCTGCACGAGGCCGCACTCGGAAACGGATTGCAGTATAACACGCGGGCATCCAATTCGACGCCTCAACAATAAGCGTGTGACGTAAATTATGTGCTATTTGAATTGTTTTGATTTTGACCATTCAACATGTCCAAATGTTCCGAAATAAAGATAATAATAATAGACCGAGGCACTTCTGTGCCATATTACGTCGCTGCGTACAGGCACTAATCCCTCCCACACGGGATTAGCCCTATCGCAACGCCATCGATCGGATCGATGGTTCAAACGGTTGCCGTTCCGATTTTAAATTCAGATCCTTGTAAACCTTTCACGAAAGCAAACGTGTTAGCAATTCTCGACCTAAATTTCAACCGCTTTTCCGAGTATTTCAACCAGTTTGTATTATCGTTATAAGTCGTCCATTGTCCCGAGGTGAGCGTGCGTGTGAAGTGTTTAATAAACCATTTTGTGAACGTTTAAAGTTATATCTTTTATTTTATTTTAACAACTTCACGTGACTCTGCCTAAACATCCTGTGCTCCGTATCCTCGCTAGGATAGAATTAGCGATCCGAGAATCGATCAACCGACTCGAGAAAATTCGTCGAAAAAAGTGATCACGAAACACCAAAGAATATACGATGAATGAATCGAAAGAATTTATACATGCACGGAATTTGCCAGTGTCTGGTTCAAAATCAGGATTAATTCTCAAATTAGAGGAATTTGATAATAATATTTGGGATGTACTCGCGGCAGAGCGAGTTGCAAGGCAAGAATTAAGGCGATTTGAAGAGAAGGAAAGGATGCAGTCTTTGCAAGCTGAAGGCAAACGAGTGAGCAAATTTGGTGCTCAAGAAATTGAAATTATGAGAAGAGATCGCGATTTATTAACCCCTTTCTACATAATGACTCACACATAAGCCAAACCAGAAAAACTGCTGTTATTTCTTTGTTTGAAAGTTTACAATATTTTCATGCAAGTCAAGCCAGAAATACCCTAAATGCACTGGTAGGTCCTTTGTGCACTATGTAAAGTGTAAGGTTCCATTGTGTTTGAACAAGGACAGAAACTGTTTCTTGTTGTCTCATACCACTTGAATAAAAAACTATGGCTAGTGTGCTGAGACTGCCGCAAAATACTAAACTGCTATTTTATATCTCTAAGTGCATATTTAGCACATATTTAGGCCATATTTAGGCCATACATAGGCCAAACCAATTTTTAATGAAAATTTGGATAATAAAAAGATTTTTTTTTAAACTGCTAGCTTTTATTAACTACTAGCATTAAAAGTAACAACATATATTTTTTCAGCTCTCTCTAAAAAACCGTGTAGAAAAAGGTTAAGGAGAGAGCTGGAACTTGTTCATCGTGAACAACTGCTAGTAACGCGAATCAAAGCCAGTCCGATGGGCTCTGAACGTGTAACGGATGATACAAATCGAAATGCAGAGTATCAGCTAATATAAGCATTCGCGGTATTTGAGACTTTTTAAAGGATTTGATAGAAGTGCTAGTACGTTTTGGACATAGATTCAACATCTACGCCTTTTACGTGAAACTTATAAAGTAGACAATAGCGCAACAAGAGTCTTGATTAGTTCTAAGTTGAAGGGTCGCGTAACAAGTTGGTTTCATTCAAAGCCTGAACATCTATTTTAAAATTGATACTGTCTTAAGGGGTAAAATCCACACTAGGATTTCAAAAAGTCGATTTTTCCCTTCCTTTTTTTTTTGCTAAAACGATACGCTAGGATCTCAAGACCAACACGCCGTTTGATTTGAAGTGAAAAACACATTTTAAATGATACAATTATCAATCTTGCCGCAGCACCCCAGAGCATGCACTAAGTCCTCACGCGGTATGCTGCAACACATCACTTGTATTATTTTATAATTTGGATAAGACAAGCATATTCCGAAACCGTGAACGAATCAACAGGCGCACGCCAACCAATGGCGTGCGGGCCGGATACCATAACTGCGCTTTACAGCGCAATCCGACGCCGGCTCGTTGCAACATTTTTCAATTTTATTAATTCGACCCGCGAACAAGTCAGTAGGCGCACGCCAACCAATGGCGTGCGGGCCGGCGTCCGTAACTGCGTTTTACAGCGTAATTCGAGATGTCGAATGTTCGATGGATCGTTAGCTTTTTACTGTTTGGACGTGTGTGATCCTACACGCGTGTACTCCAGATAAGCTTGCGAGACGCAGAGACGAAACTCGTTAAATACGACGTGTTATACCGAACACCATCGTTAAACCGTCCTAATACTTATTTTAAAATTAGAATATTAAACCTATAGTAAGTTATATGGGTTGCCGAATTTGCGGGACAAAGTTAGGGAATATATTTCAAATTGTCTTTGGTGCATAAATTTTCAGCTGAGAATGTAAAACGAACAGGATTTTTGCATACTATCGCGAAAGGGAATGTACCGTTTGTCTCAATTCATGTAGATCATTTACAACCATTAGAAAAAAGACGGGGGGGGGGGGTATAAACATTTATTAGCTATAATTGATGGACTTACGAAATTTATTAAATGATTTCCATGTAAATCTATGGGCATCCAAGAAGTAATTAAATTTTTTAAAGAATATTTTGGCGCGTATAGCAAACCCAAATGTATAATAAGGGATCTCGTTGTAACCGTGCTGGTTACTGTGATGTGTTGAGGGTGTTACGTCGTAGATCCGCGGGCCGTACCCGAATTGCGTGCTATGTAGGCTAACAGGGGGCTCGATAGTGCGTAGTGCCGATTCCGCTCGCAATCTGTCGAGATCTCGTTCCACGTTTCTTGTATTAATATCTTTTATAATAAACCTTATTATTAACGACCAATGGCTTGATTCTTCGGACATTACAGTTACATAACAACAAGTACATATATATAATCATGTATCTCCGCGGTATGGAGTATCCCTACTCCGGGCGCACACCCTGATCATTATCTCGAGGGGTTACCGGTAGAATATTCACACCACTTTGTAACGCGATAACTGAGGCGCGAACTACTCGCGCCGCTGATAGATGGCGAGAGCCGCGAGTCGCGATTTCTCGCAGCGAAATCAGCTACCGATAGCGTATACCGAACGGCGCGATAACCGATTGTTCGTCATTAGAAGCTGAGCCATGGAAGGCAACACATCAATTGAGATATGTATAATGTGACGTCGTGCGACGACGTTTGATCTAGTTGCTTAAGGACTATATGTCTAAGGATTATTATTATTATTAAGTACATATATATATATATATATATATATTGCGTTTCTGACACAATTGGTTATAAGACACAGTCCCGCATGCGTTATAAATAAGATAACATAAGTTTCACATTCCTTTACTCCTAGATCTTTAAGTTCACCCTTTATCTTAACCTAAACATCCTGCTATGTACATCCCTATCTAATTTCACGAACCTTTATTTGCATCACGCAATCTCCAGACAATAACAGATCATAACTAATCTCCTTTTAACTTCTCTTCTGACTTTAGTATTGAATATATTTTATATTTAGTTATATTCGCCTTTAATCATTTCCCACAAACCCGGAATCTCTTTAAGAGCATTTGATTATTTAAAATACGTATAATCGATTACGCTGGATCTGGTGGTGCGAGACATAGCCGCACGAGATCAATTATATTGCGAAGTCGAGATAGGTAATCCACATCGCCACGGTGGTGCGAGACAGCCGCACGGTGCGCATATGATGTGTTTGATGTCTCTGCATTTTTAGTCAGATCATGGGGAGACAAAGACGAAGAGGTCGTAGATACCAACTACGTAAGATCCTACGCACCTTATACCTACCCTGTCTAGCTCCTACTCCGCGACCAGTTATCCGCGAAGTTAAGTATCAGTTATTACCTATTGATATACCTGTGAAGAAGATCATAGTGAAGGATCTACTACCTAAGAATCCGAGACGAGAAATTTATTGTAAAAGTTAAGGAGGAAGCTTCGGGTAAGTACTGTGTCATACTTGTACACCCTGGGATCCCTGACATACGACGGACGCACGTACCGCGTGGTCCGAAAGATTGTCAATTCAAGAGCGATTCCGGACCATCAGCAAAGGTACCATCCGGGACGTAACAATAACATCATGAATATCAACGTAGCACATAATATAAGAAAATAATATTATTACATGTTAGTAATAAATTATTACATTACGGTAAAATAATAACAAAATCATTTTATATACAGATGGATACTGTGTCCGATACACAAATTTGCGAAAATCTAGAAAAAAAGGGGAAAGGGAAATGAGAAACGACATCCGAAAAAACAAAAACAAAATGAGGGGCCGCCAACGAGCAATGTAAGTCTAGTGTTTGATATTTATTTATTACGATTTATTTATTAACGACAAATTACATGTTCGTAGAAAATTATTATTACCAACATATCGAATTCTGTCTGCAAGTGTGTGTCCATATTGATGGCTCAACGATTTCGTGAATAAACGAAATAGTTGACAAGCAGTTGGCAAACGATGGAAAAAGGCAGAATTCAATGCGTTCGTAACAATATATATTGTCGCAATTATTTCAAGAACTTATAATTACTGTCGATACTACATGTCGGTGATCCTTATTTGAAAATGAAAATGTGTAATTATTATTTTACTGTTTCAGCTGAAAAAATTAATAAAAAAACGGCGGCCGCGGAGACCGTGGCGGCTCGCGCGAAGGTCACTCCGTACAGCGACAAGGCTGGCGCGGCGAGCGCGGTGGCCGTTCCGTGCAACAAAGAGGCTGGCGCGGCGACCGAAGAGGCGGCCGCAGCAAAAAAATTATAAAGTTTACTAATAATTATAAACTTGTACGTTAAAATTCAATTCTTTTGAAATAAATAATAAAAATTTAATTAAAATTTTGATTGAATTTGTGACGTGGTATTTTATACCCGTCATAAGGAACCTCCTCGGGGGACCAGATAGGTACTAGATAACGGGCAAAAACCGTCTAGAGAGAGAACGAAGCGCGCGTAATATCGTACGAACGAAATCTGCCACCGTTTTATTTTGTATGGATCACTGGGGGATGACGTCACCACCAGCGAGGGAACGACATTCGCCGAGGAAACGCGCCAGTACCCTGCCACTACCCCGCTTGGACCCTACGATAGACCAAGAGAGGCGGCGGAGTAAGAGGAGAAAGGCTAGCGAGAGAACGACGTACACCGAAGGAAGGTTCCGCTACCCTGCCGCTTCCCCGCCGCGGCCCTACGATAGAGGAAAAGAGGCTGCGGAGTAGAAGGAGGTCATGCCGACGATGCCTTCGCGAGAAGACGGAAACCTCGGCCTAGGGCGGCGGGGGAGAGGGGGGGGGGGGGGGGGATCATGAGGTATCCGAATACCGGCGTAAGGGCTCGCGATTCATTATTTTGTATTAGGCGTTTGCCCGGTTGAGTCGTTTTCATAAGTAGTACAAGCTCCTAATCGCGAAACCTACTGCCGCTTGAGAATTACAGCCCAATTCCGGACATCTAGGTAAGCCCCTCACCTAATATCGATTGTAAAGAATCCGAAATCGAGAGTAACGTACCGTGGGTTGTTGATCACCGGGCATGCCAATCACTGGCCGGTTCTGCAAAAGGTGACCGGAGGGTCGGCATTGAGCGTTAGTTAGTAATTGTCTGAGCGAGGCGAAGCCGAGCGAAGTCTATACTTCGACTCATGTAATGCGCTTTTCTCGAGAATCATCATAGATAGAGCCTTCAATCTTCACACGTTTCAAGATCTAAATAAAAGCAACTTTAAGTTCAATATTGAGCAAAATCGGATAAAAATTAAAGGAGTTAGACTTAATTTTAGCCCAGGACGAGGTCTTTTCACTAGAAATAGCACAAATCTTGTCTTTTCTCCTTGGTGAACGTCTCATTAGACTATTTGAGGTTCTGACAAAGTCGAAAGGACTACTTTAATTAGTTAGGCGAATATCTTTGGTATCCCGGCTTTTTCTTAAGAGGTGTGGCGCCCTTGGCACCACATACGCCATTGCCTTTTCTGTTTTCTATATTATTTCTGTTTTCTAAAATTCTGTTTCCTCTTTTCTATCTTCTTTAGCTTTACGTTCTCTAATTGTTTTCACTTTCTATAGGGTCTCGACGGGGCCTGGTCAGTGTCAACGCTCAGGCCCTTGCGAACCTCTTCACTTTCTGTTTTATGATTCTCTTCCGCTGTACCTCTCCTTTTTCGAACTTTCAACGGTTTTTCTGGATTTTCCCACTTTCTATATTTTCTCTCTTTGTAAACTATTTCTTTCTTTTTTTACTCATGAGTTTTCGAGGAGAGGTTTTAACCAGCGACGGGACAGTCCGTCAGAGTCGTTCATATATCTTACATCGTTTTTACTGCTCGTACGTATTTTAATAAACTCGTGTGGAACGCAACATAGTCTCGATTATTGAGTTAACCTTTATGCGATTCCCACAGAGGAATTAAGGAAGTGGCGCGTTTATCTTTTTCGCCTAGCATAGGTTCTAAAGGCAATATTCGAGATACTTTTCCGAAAATTTAGAGACGAACTAGGAGTCTGGTTTCAAACAACTTTTTAATCGGGTTAGCTCTCTTGGAGGAGATACATACTCAGATTGCATAAAAGCAAGCCTAAGTATGCCACGTCTGAGGAGAACAAGTATCGCCCAGAGAATCGAAGCTAATAGACGACGGGTGCAAGCTCATCGGTAAAGACAGGAAGATTCTATATTTTATTCATTTGATCTTCGAAACATTACAGGGTATAATGAAAGTATGATTGAAGTAGCCCATGAGTTTGATGAGGAAATGTCAAGTATCAGGTTAATGACCTGCGAAAATTGCAAACGCTGCTATCCTGATATAATAAATGCTGGATTCGACTTTTGTACAATTTGTTCGGATCCAAATAAACTATCAAGATTTACATCAGCGAATTTTATGGATCCAGGAGAAGTACCTCAGGAGCTCGTAGGACTAACATACATTGAGCAAATGCTC
This sequence comes from Megachile rotundata, assembly GCF_050947335.1. Taxonomy (NCBI): domain Eukaryota; kingdom Metazoa; phylum Arthropoda; class Insecta; order Hymenoptera; family Megachilidae; genus Megachile; species Megachile rotundata. The sequence goes on from NW_027473354.1 coordinate 611,820, forward strand.
ATCGCCCGAATACACCCTGTCGTCTCGTTATACAAAATCAGAGGAGCTCAATATGCGTACACTGGAAATGTGATAAATTTTCGTCAGGACATATCACGTCTTGCAAAAGATTTGCCCCACAGGCCTTCAGATCTTCCATCAACGATTGTTTTTAATCGTGATACATCAAGAGGTTTCGTTAAATTTCGGGCATCAGCAAGTAAATTACGCACAGCTCTTATTTGGTTAAAAGCCAACAATCCATTTTACGCAGACATTACCATCAGTGAAAACAATTTGTCAGTGATTCCTGAAAATGGCGACATAAGTGGCCAGTTAGCTCAACTTACGGTGGATAGTACAGAACAAAATGATGATAATGAAGAAAGCAATATCGACGACAGCTATATACCACTACTTCATCATTTAGACCAGGAAGCTGTTTTAAACCGTGAGATCCACATGAGGTATCCAAGTACAGAAAGTGAGCCAATTAACGAATTTCCAACAGAAGGCTATGTCATTATAGCTTTTCCGACACTGTTTCCATATGGCACATGTGATCTACTTAATCCTAACAGACGCGAAGTATCCTTCGATTGTTATTTTAAGTATTTAATGCTTTATAAGGACGGCCGCTTTGCCAAAGATGCACGATTTAGATTTTTTGCAATGAATACGGTTCTTAGAAGGTTCGCTATTCAGCGGTCAAATATATTCATCCGCAACCATGGATTAGGGCGCTTATCACTTTCTGACATAAGACAAAGGGTTCGAAACAATCCAGCTTTTTTAAATCAAATCATGGTCTATTGCTCCAGTCTTCGCTCAACAAAACCATATTGGCGATTGAGATTCTCTGAACTTTCAGCCATGGTAAACCAATTGGGTTTGCCAACGATATTTTTTACTCTTTCTGCTGCCGATTATCATTGGCCAGATTTGTTTTCTTTGCTTGCACCTGGCACGGATCCAGCGTCTTTATCGGAGCGGCAGAGACGAGACCTAATGCACGAGAACCCACTTCTGGTTGCGTATTTTTTTCAGAGAAGCTGTGATGTTTTTATCAAAAAAGTCTTACGTCCGGTCTTTAAGGTAGCCGACTACTGGTCAAGATTTCAGTGGCAGTGGAGAGGAAGTCCCCACATCCACGGACTATTATGGCTTAAAGATGCCCCATCTATTGACGAGATGAGGTTAACTGAAAGTTTAGCGCTACGAATTAAAGAGTATTTTGACAACAAGGTCTTGGCAATCAACCCTTTTAGGAGTTTACCCCCCGCATCTGTTCATCCATCACGTAAACGCTTCTCAGATATTGATAACGAAAATTTAAACACTGATTTAGGGCACCTGATCAATAAGTTTCAAAGACACACGCGATGTGATTGAAGAAATTGTCTTCGACACAAGCAAGGACAAAGAAATCTCACGTGTCGATTCAATTTTCCAGCGCAGTTACAGTCGGAAAGTACGCTTGACTGTAGCGAAGGCTATTTACGTTACCTACCTAAAAGAGACGATCCTCTTATTTGCCGCTACAACCCCTTCGTAACACAAGTTTGGCGCGGCAACACTGATTTTTCTCCTGTTACAAGCAAAATGGCGGCACTAAACTACATTGCAAAGTATGCTTCGAAAGGGGAACATGCCTCAACTGCATATCTTGACCTTTTGAACACACTTATAAGTGAGCATGAGGACAATTCTCCCGCTAGAACTGTCATTACAAAACTTCTTATAAGTACTGTTGGTGAGCGTGACTATTCGGCTCAAGAGGTTGTGCATATTCTCGTGGGCTGGTCACTTTATTCGTCATCAAGAAATTTTGTGACACTTAATGTAACAGAAGATGATTGGATTCCAGTTACACAACGCATTGATGACCACGAGGCTAGAACGTCCGAAACCTTAATTCAAAAGTACAGAAAACGACCACCTGCATATGAATATATCTCTCTTCTGAATTTTGTCAAAAAGTACAATGTTGTAGGAAGCAGAATCGTTGAAAGGAGACAGGTAGCTGTAGTCAGAATATTTCCGATCTTGAACCTATGCGGAGAATCCGAAAATGATCAGCGCTATTATCTGCAGCAATGTATCCTCCACATTCCATTTCGTGGTACTTTTGCGCAAATACTCGCAGAAAGCCAGCTTCCAACGTGGTTAAACTTGTTTGAACACCATAGATTAACCTTACAAGAAAATCTCGATTTTCCTCAACCAGGAGATGAAGGAGAAGTTCCAAGAGAACAAAATGTTGACGATGTGAGGGAACCATATATGATCGCCGCCATGTTTATGAATAACGGAGATAATCCTGCTCTTGGGAGACGACTAGAGGATTTAATTGAAGAGTGGGGTACCACAGACGAGTTTTTTTTCTACAAATGAAGTTGCAGAATTTTTGGCGACATACAAAAATCAAGGAGTAAACGAAGATCCTGAAGCGTCAGAGGAGAGCAGTATCGTGTTTACTCAGGACCAGCAAAATGTTCTTGACATTCTTAGAAGACAAATAAGATGCATAACGTCTGGTCACTGAGAAGTTGGTCTCCCGAAGAGGGTTGCTGTTCAGGGAAAAGCAGGTTCAGGTAAAAGCACTATCATCAAAGAAATAGTTCGCATCACTTCTGAAACTCTCGGCGAAGACTATACAAGAGTATGCGCTCCCACTGGTGTAGCCGCAATTAACATTGAAGGAACGACTGCTCACTCACTCTTTAGGCTACCACTGTGCGCATCTGCCTACAAGCCACTAACAGGGGCCAGTGCAAGATCTTTTCAAAACGAGCTAAAAAATTTAAAGGTTTTGATAATCGATGAAATGTCAATGGTCGGAGCAAGCCTTCTTGCCGTAATTGAGAAAAGATGCAGAGAAATTAGTCCTGAATCATATCAAAGGAATAATTTAGATGAAAACAACATCCCATTTTTTGGTGATTTGATTGTTTATCTTTTCGGGGACTACAGACAACTCCCACCTGTGATGGACACGCCGGTTTATGCAAAAACATTTCGGACGGCGCTAGCGCTAGACGGAAAGCTTGCTTTCGACTCTTTTACAATGTTTATACAACTTTCACATTCGCACCGTCAGCGAGAAGGTACAAGTCACTTTAGAAATTTGTTAGACCGTCTAGGAGATAGAAAGTTTAGTCCAGACGATTACCAACTACTTATAAGCAGACGGACTTCAATGCTTTCAGTAGCTGAAAGACAGGTTTTTAAAGATAATGCGATACGACTTTACCCTAGAAATGGGATGGTAACAGAGGGGAACGAGCAGAGGTTAGCTGCGACAAACTTTCGTGTAACACTTATATCATCCCACAACGAGCCTGATATCGCCACAAACGCCTCTGAAGATAAAGCGCTCGGATTACCGTCTGTGCTAAAACTCTCTGTCGGTGCAAGGGTTATGCTTCGCATAAATTTATGGGTCAAAGGTGGACTTGTGAGCGGCTCATTAGGAACAATAGCGGCAATTGTTTATGAAAACAATGAGCGTCCTCTTCTTTTGCCAGCTTATATACTTGTGAAATTCGATAATTACAGTGGGCCTTTCCTGGGTGATAGAACATTTCCGATCGTGCCAATAACACGGTCTTTTAATGTGAAATGACAGTCGTGTAGACGGCGACAGCTTCCAGTTAACCTCGCCTACGCCGTTACAATTCACAAGTCAGAAGGTTTGACGCTGCCTAAAATATCAGTCGATATTGGTGAAGGAGAAATGTCCCCTGGCTTGACATATGTCGCACTTTCAAGAGCAAAAAGACTCGAAGACATCGAATTACTCTCATATCCATCTTGGGAGCGTCTTGACTTGATAAGAAGGCAAAGAGGATTTAGAGAGAGAATTGAGTTTATCAAATCAAAATGGAGCTCTGAGGAGGAACAAAGGGGATAATAAAAATTGTTAGTTAATAGAAAAATTTATCTAGATAACTAAATTCAATATTGTTTGTCTTCATTAAACTGATGAATCGAAGCGACTGTATGTCGGCTTTGAGAGAATTTAATTTATTGTTATTAAAGTCTTGCTGTCAGCAGCGCCCTCACTGATTGTTTAAAAAATGAATATTTTCTTGATAAACCGGGAGTAAGTTTGCAAAAACATTTATTCGGTCAGCGTCAGTTACGCTTTGCCTCGCTCAGACTCCACTGTGAGCAGTACTCCTAATTAGATTAAGTCATTGGGGAAATTCCGGAAGTATCGTGAAATGGAAAGATCGCTTCTCGATCTTTCTAAAAGCCACACTCGGCAGGTCACTGAACCTGACCTGGGGGATTGGTACCGCGCAAGCCACAATTTAGTTTTTCAGTCTCGCGAAAGCCGTTGCCAATATTGTGCCTTCTCACGTCTCGATTTCGTATTCCCATTGTTACGGGAGCAGATCGAAAAGTGCATGTTTTGTCGTACCGGACATTTCGTAGTTTGTCGCGCTAGTTCCCGCCTTCTCTCTCTAGACGGTCGTCGATACAGAATCGATTCGTGCGTAAGAATAAGTCGCGACGCGTGTAGTTTAACCACTTGCGGTGGAAAAACGTGCTACGCATGTCGAGATGCTTTTGTTACCGGAACGCCAGCGACGTTTTACGCACGTCGTCGGGCGATTGTTTCAGAAAAATAAATGACGTGCATGGCACGTCCACTGTTGAATGAAATTCTTTACCGAAGCACAGTTTCTGCTTGCTCTTCATCGTGTAAAGTTAGCAGTGTTGACCCCAGACTGTAAAATGGAATATGATAGCGAAGCCAGTGATGTTATTTATATAAATAACCGCGCCGCGAAGTGATTTCCGCTCGACTGTTCTTGCACGCACAACCGAGAATTCCCTTACACCGCAAATGGTTAAGTACGTTGGATTCCGTTGCGTTTAGAATAATTGCGTTTCGTCGCGCTTTGTCGCGACTCGTCGAGTTTTGTCGCGTTACATTTCGTTAGGATAATTGCGTTGCGTTTCGTTTAGTTACTAGTGTTGCGTTATAGATAATTGCGTCGCGTACCATTCCGAGAATCGGCACTAAATCGACGACTGTATCGCGCTTAGGAATTGGCATTTCCCATTTCCGGGGCTAGAATCACGCGAATCTCGGACATCGGCCATTCGCTGAGTATAAACGATCTAATTGGTTGCCGGTATCCGGGGTCATACTGTTCGTCGCTTAGGTTAATTAGATTTAAATAAACAGCGCTGCTTTTAACAAATACTGCTGAGTCGAGGTCTCTTACGAATTATCCCGAGATATTCTCTCTCATCCGCCTCCGCGTCTAGCTCCCTTACCCTTGAAGAATCCCGCTACTCTACCATCCCGTTCGGTTACTGAGCTGCCGAGCCGTTCCGCCGCTGATTCGAGTCTTTCGCGTTTTCCGGGATTGACTTCCGCGATTGTCCTATCTTTCCATCGTAGAATCTCGTCTCGCGTCAAAGTTCCTTATCGCGACACTAAGAAGCGTCTGGCGCCCAATTAAGAAATAAATTAAAGCGATATTGAATGGAGTCGAATCGGGCACCGAAGTGCTACTCGTCCGCGAATCCTCGTCTTTTTCGCACATCGCATTGGTGTGAGAGAAATGACGACTCGATTTTCGTAGATTCGACTTTAACGCTTGAATATTGCGAAAATAAAGTTTTTACGAGTACAGCGGCCATCAATGGACTTCCCTACAGGCCGCTCTGGTCGTTTTAGATAGTAATAAATACTATGTACAGAATAAAGTCGAATTTTATGCAAACAAGATGGCCGCCGCGGGACACTCGCCTTAACCTAGATAAGAAATATGACTTCAGTTGCTCATTCAGCCAGCTTCAGTGTTAGCGGCAGCAAACCTGCTGTTCTAATGGCACACACTGTGGCAAAAGAGTTTCACATAGCTGGCATTACAGCTAAAGAGTTTCTTGGCAAACATACTGGAATGGACTTTAACCTTACTGAACTGAGACGAACATTCGAGACTTTAAGACTTTGTTCAAAAGTCATCTATGAAGTTGGACCTGAATCACGTAAAGTCCAGAAAGGGACTGAAGTGTGATAAAGTGTGGAAATTTATTTTCAAGGTGGGAGAGATCAACCATTGCGTCTTCATAGCTACCTATAAACAGGAAAATGCTGAGTTCCGACCCGATAATACTCCAAATACCATGATCCTCTCACTTACATAAGCTGCTTTACTGGTTCATGAGACTTTAGCAAGGCTTGTAATAATCGACCTAAATAATGATAAGATGCTGTTAACACCATTAGCAGGAGCTTGTTTCTGTAAAGAGGACCTTGGTAACTTAGCTAATGAATTAGGAATTGAAATTAGGGTCCTACTTATTAAAATTAATCAAAGTACACAAGGTGCAGGTCATTACCTATCTAACAGTGATATTGATGTGGCTATTTGTGCAGCATATGCTGCTACGAAAAATGTAAAAGATGAAAATCTTAAAAAGAGTATTGTAGTCAAGATGATCAAACAATACATGACACAAGGACAACAACCAGATAAGGAAAGAATTAGAATTATTAGTCGATTTGCTACTGGAGGTATAGCAGATTTTTCCTGTGAGACCATAAGTGAATTAATTAATACAGAGTAAAGAACTTATGCTGCTTTAAAGTTGAAGAGGATGGAACAGGAAACAATGCTTAGGACAATAGTAGATGCGCCTGGTAGTAGCCAATGAAGTGCAAGCCAAGACATCATCACTTTGCCAAAAGCAGTAACATCAGAGACATCACAATTAGAATATTTTTCTGCATCTGACCATGAGTCTGAATTCTCTGATGATACTGATTTTAGCAAAACTGAAGCTTCGGATTTTGAGCAATCAGACTTGGACATTACTATTGACATGCAAGGTCCACCTACGTCACCTAAGAGGAGACCTGTGAGACAGTCTATAACAATGAAAGAACTTATGAAAAGACATTTGAGGTACCCTAGATCTAATAAGGTTTATTCTTTAAGCTATAATTATACAAATAAGTACTTTTGTGGTCATCCTGCTATACTAGGGAGAACACCTAGAAAGTGCAGATTAGTCAACTATAAGTGTTCGGGGAATTTGTTCGATAGAGAAATCTCGAATTCAAATTGTCTGCCCGAAATGAAAATTTGCCGGTCTGCACGAACGAAGCTACTCGTTATTCGTTTGTAAGGGTTGGAAGACTGAAAGAGTGTATTTTAAAGAGAGATTTAAATGTATTTAAAGAATATAAGTTCACAAAAAGACTGTTGACGTTTACTCGCTCGCTTCTATTTACGTACTGTACTCGCGACCGCGATTACCCCTCCTTTTATAATAGATTTTCAAGAATCCTCCAGAACTATTCTGTTACTCGAAATTTCACGATGTCTCGCGGCCGCCCTCCCGCCCTGCACCACTCTCCCCAAGGCCTACGAGGCGGGAAGTACACAAACGGAAGGGAAGCACGTCGAGACATCGTTCGTCAAAACCAAAACATGATTGTAAGAATGTTCTGGGAATTTCGGGAGCGATCCTTGACCGTTCCTTGAACAATAAGTTAAAATTGTTAGAATGTAATGTGTGTGGTGGTGTCTTCAAGGCTTCCAGCGATCAATTTTCATTATTTAAATTGTATTATAAAAAACAGGTTTATAACAATTTTGGTTCAAAATATAATATTAAAGATGCTAGTAAATACAGCCGTATTACGCGTTAGGTTTAATAAGTTCAATTTGATTTCTTGTTTAGAATTTCGGTTTAGAATTTACTGTAGTTAATAGTTTGCATAATGAATGTTAAAATATTGGGTAACCTGCATAATCCTAGATTTTAAGTTTCTTGATTTTCTGCATAAGGCAGTTTAGTTTAATGACTTGACAATTATTTTATTGTTAAATTTTCTATATTCTCATATTTCTATATTAATATTTCTTTATTATCTGTGTGAATGAGAGTGTGAGATTGCATTTCTGTGTTTGATGTGTGTGTATGTACATAAAGGTTCGCGGAATTAGATAGGAATGTACATAGCAGGATGTTTAGGTTAAGATAAAGGGTGAACTTGAGGACCTAGGAGTAAAGGAATGTGAAACTTATGCTATATTATTTATAACGCATGCGGGACTATGTCTTATAACTAATTATATCAGAAACGCAATATATATATGAGGGAACGCGACATGAATGAACGTGCGAGTGAGAGAGCGAAAGAGAGTATACGTGGAAGTGTGTGAGAGAGAGAGAGTACGAACGACTGCGAGTGAGTATGTGTGCGTGTGTACAAGAACGCGTGAAATTAACAAAAGAGTGTGCATGGCCAAGAAGGCAATCTACGACAAGAACAGACCTGTTTCGGACGCGTTCCTGTAAAGAGCTATCAGATTTATTGTCCTCAATATTCATATTCGTTATATTAAATTCATTTCTTGTTAAAAGTGAGCCATCTTAATTTGACCGTCCCTCCGATCCATTCCTACATTTGTGGGCTCGAGCCAGGATCTGAGAGATCGTCGAAAACGTGAAAACGCGAAAGATAAAAGTAACGATTACGTTCGGGCCGCGCAACGATACGACGATTAAGTGAAAGAAAACGTGAAAGAAGTCAGTGTTAGTTCGCGAATTGAACGGACAATCGGAAACGTGAAGTTAACGGAAACAAGAAGTGATATAAGTGAAAGTGAAAGAATGAATAAAGAGGAAAACGGAAACGACTCTGCGGGAAATCGCACGATGATGGAAGACAAGATGAACGACTTGGATAGAACGATTATCGCCGCTGAGGAGAGAAAGAAAACGAAACCACCAAAGATGGAAGAAATACCGAAAATGAAGATACAGGAACAGCGTACGAAACTAGAGGAGCTCAATTTAAGTAAAACGGGAAAGAAAGCAGAACTAAGAGAAAGACTAATTGATTACGTGAAACAGAACGAAAATCCCGATCAAGATGAAACGGAAGACGAGACAGAAGACGAAACGGAAGACGAAGAGGAGGAGACTCGAGGTTCTATATCGAGCGAGACAGAAGACGAAGAAGACGAACGAGAGACAAAGAAGAAAGCGAAAAAGAACGGTCGAAAAAGAAGAACGTCCATCGAACGTTCCAGTTTATTCACAATCAAAGATGTCGAAGACTCGATACCTCATTTCTCAGGTGACGTTAAAATATCGATAAAAAAATGGATTACAGATTTTGAAGATTTGAGCATATTGTTGCAGTGGAACGACCTGCAAAAATTAATTTACGCGAAGCGCATGTTACGGGGATCCGCGAATCAATTCATAGCAACGGAAAAAAGTGTGACGTCATGGAAAGAACTGCGAAAAACGTTAAAACGTGAATTTAGCGTCGAAGTGAACAGCGCCCTGGTACACTCTCGTTTGTTCCGACGAAAAAGGTTACCCCACGAAAGCGCACGACAATATGTTTACGCGATGCGCGCGATAGCCAGCGAGGGCGACGTCGAGGATAAGGCCCTCATCGAATACGTCATAAACGGCATAGAAGATTATGAATGCAACAAAGCGATCCTATACCAATCGCGCACATTACGGGAGCTGAGGGAAAACCTGGAAATATACGACAGGATGAAAGAAAAGACGAAAGGATCGAGTGGCAGAAGGGAAGAAACAAAAACAAAAAAGGACGTTACACGCAAACCGAAGACCCCCCGCTGTAACACATGCGGCTCGCCGGAGCACGACGCGAAAGACTGCCCTGATAAGGGAAAAGGACCCAAGTGTTTTAATTGTAATAATTTCGGACATATAGCAAGTAAGTGTAATAGTGTAAGAAATGAAAAAAACAGTAAGACTGCAAGTGTAAATTGTGTCGTGAGTGCGAAAACAACGTTCCCAATTGAAGTGAACCATGTGAAAAGTTACGCGTTAATTGACTCCGGAAGTGACATTTCGTTAATGCGGAAAAATCGTTACGAGGAAATCGACGGTCCTCCTTTGTCGGCGACGATGACGAACATTACCGGCGCCGGCAACGGGACGACGAAAGTAATCGGAACTTTCAGTGCAATGATACGTGTAAATGACGAGACATACAGTGTCAAATTTTTCGTAGTGCCGTCACACACAATCCCACACGACATAATCTTGGGACAAGACTTTTTGGAAGGTGTCGAGATGCAAGTGAGCAAAGGCAACATAATCGCCATCCATAGGGTCCCGAGAACTGCAGAGGAGACACCGCTCACGGTTTTCAAGGACGAGAGCGAAGACATGCAGACGGAAGCGGAGAACACTCAGGAAACGGTGGACGCAGCGTTCGAAGAGTTAAAAAACGTAATGTACATTGAAAAAAACGAATTAGACGTTAAAGGACAGTACAAAGACAGAATCAAAAAGTTAATCAGTGAGTATCGACCGGCAGAGAAGAGCGATATACAGGTAGAAACAACAATTGCATTAAACAGTAGCGACCCAGTTAACATAAGACCGCGGCGACTAGCGCCAAAAGAAAAAAGCGTGTTAGATAAACAAATCGACGAGTGGCTTAAGGAAGGGGTTATTCGTCCAAGTAAAAGTGAGTATGCGAGTCCAGTAGTTATTGTTCCAAAGAAAAACGGCTTCTATAGAGTATGCATTGACTATCGGGAACTAAATAAGAAAATAAAACGGGACCACTTCCCAACGCCCCTCGTCGAAGAGAAAATAGACGAATTAAAAGACGCACGCGTATTCTCGGTGATTGATTTAAAGAACGGTTATTTGCACGTACCAGTCGCGAAAGAACGTATCAAATACACCGCGTTTGTAACGCCAGACGCACAATACGAATTTTTAAAAACGCCTTTCGGACTTTCAGTTAGTGCCACAAGTTTTTTACGATTCATTAACATAGTTTTTCAAGACCTCATCCGACGTAAAGTGGTTTTCGTTTATGTCGACGATATAATCATACCGGGATCGAACGACGAAGACGCGTACGAGAGATTAGTTGAAACGCTAAAGACAGCAGCCGAAAACGGGTTAACGATCAGCTGGAGTAAATGTCAATTCCTTCGCTCGAGAATAGAATATTTAGGCCACGTAATTGAAAACGGAAATGTGTATCCAGGTAACGCGAAAACCAAGGCAGTTCAAAAATATCGCGAACCGAAAAATAGGAAACAAATACAAAGTTTTTTAGGCCTAACCGGTTACTTTAGAAAATTCATCAAAGATTACGCAAAAATTGCCTCACCTTTATTTAAGTTAACGAGAGAAAGTCAAAAATTCATTTGGGAAGAAGGACAAAGAAAAGCATTTCTAACATTAAAGTCAATTTTATCAGCAAAACCCGTGTTACAGATTTACGATTCGAATGCAGAGACGGAGTTACATACTGACGCGAGTCAAGAAGGTTTCGGCGCGATCTTATTCCAAAAGACAGCGAAAGAAAACGCGTTAAACCCCGTGTATTACTACAGTAAGCAAACCACTAACGCCGAGCGAAAATACCACTCGTACCACTTAGAAGTGTTAGCCGTAGTAAATGCAATAAGGAAATTCCGTGTTTATTTGTTAGGCGTACCATTTAAACTAGTTACAGATTGCGAAGCGTTTAAGAAAACATTATCAAAAAAAGATCTTTCTCCTAAAGTAGCACGATGGCCTTTGACCCTAGAAGAATTTGAATATACCGTCGAACATAGAAAAGGCACGCGAGTTAAACACGTAGACGCGCTAAGTAGATTTTCGGTCTTAGTTATAGAAAACACGATGTTAGCGATAATTAGGAAAAAGCAAAGCGAAGAAGAGAGATTGCGAATAATCAAGCGTATCCTAGAAACCGAAGAATATGGGAATTATTTTGTGCAAAACGATATTTTAATGAAACGTAAAGATTGTAAAGATTTGATTGTCGTACCGTCGTGCATGCATTTAGAAATAATAAGAAACGCGCATGAAAGGGGTCATTTCAGCGGACGTAAAATGGAAGAAATTATCGAGACAGAATATTACATACCGGCGTTAGAAGAAAAAATAAAGAAATTCATTAGTTGCTGTATACAATGTATAGTAGCCGAAAGAAAGACAGGAAAAAAGGAAGGTGAACTAACATCGATCGCGAAAGGGTCAAAACCGCTTGAAACATATCACATCGACCACGTAGGACCAATGACAGCGACGAGCAAAGCGTACCGTTAGATTTTTATAGTCGTAGACGGATTTTCAAAATTCACATGGCTATATCCGACGAAAACAGTTAACGCCAAAGAAGTAATCGACAGGTTAAATAGCCAACAAAAAATTTTCGGGTACCCAGACCATATAATTTCTGACAGAGGAGCCGCGTTTACGTCCACAGAATTTAAACAATATTGCGAGGAAGAGGGTATAAAAAACATACATATCACGACAGGCGTACCGCGAGGGAACGGGCAAGCAGAACGTACAATACGCACTATTATTCCGGTATTAACTAAGCTATCTATTAATAACCCCGACCAATGGTATAAACACGTAGACAAAGTTCAAAAATGTATTAACAGCACTTTTCAAAGAGCAATAGGCACAACACCGTTTGAGGTCCTTTTCGGCACAAAAATGAAAAATAAACAAGATCACGAAATTATAACACTCATCGAACAAGTGTAACGTCCCTGGTACTAGACTCAGGTATTTTACAGCGCTTATGAAGCAAAGAGCGGCTTTTGCTTATTAAGCGACTCGTTTTTACTATAACTAATTTTAGAAGAATGTGGGATCGTGGTGGCGTGTGGTTAAAGAGTGAAATCTACAGGTTAATACCTTTCATTAATTAGGTTTATTCAAATAATGATGAGAAAAAGAGTTATAATTAACAATTACTTAAGTAAATATAAAAATGTATATGTGACTGAATTCTATAAGCAAATTGGAGTATAATAGACTCGTTGTTGACGCAAATCGCAGAACGGTAGCTAACTACTTCAATTACGCGGTTTTATAATGATATACGCAACGCAAGAAAATAACGCAATTTATAATACAAGAAAATAACGCAATTTATAATGCAAGAAAATAACGCAATTTACGATGGATCTAGATCCTAACAAAACTGACAGAACAATATTTGGTTAATTACAAAATTCTAAACTTTGTATTAAACGTGGAACAGTTACTCCTTATTTGACTCTAAACTAATTAGTTCATGGCCCTTTTTGTCAGAGCACAAATCGACACCCAAAACCTGATCGCTTAATTGGGGAGCCTGCGTTAGCTGGTTACTAGAACTACCCAACGATGCAAGAATCAAGTGACCGACATGTGACCAACAGGGTTGCAAATAAAATGATTCGACTTTAATTATTTATTGAAATTACTGAAACGACACTCAAAAGACACGGGCTTCAGAGACCAAGCCGCTCAATGACGGGGAGCCTGCGTTAGCTGGCTACTAGAACTACCCAACGATCGAGTATCCAAATGGCTGATACCCCCTGTCCAGTCAAAACTAAGAATCTTGTAGGCTCTTACCAGTTAAAACTGCTCCAGTTAGTTGCTTCCCAAGAGGTCCGTCACGTAGTACTTCCAAGATTGTTCTGCGCTCGCAGCCGCTGCTGCACGCCCTTTTATACCCAGAGAATCATGGGTTCTTCCCGCTCAAAAAGTAGTTATTATTTTATTACGCTTTATTTAGTAGCAAATATATTTTAGTTTGATTAATAAAAATACGCTTTGATTTATTATTAATTAGTTTTTCACAAGTTTTCCCGTTAAATCGTATTTTTAATAATTGTTAGATACGCAAATTATAAGTGTTTTAATAGAAGAAATAATTAATCGCAAACAATACATAAAATAATAGCTAAAAATATAACGCAATTTATAATGAGTGAATAATTAATAATATATATAATATAAACATTTAAATAATAATTTATAATGACTCTGTTTCGAAGTATATCTTCTGTCTCGCGCGCGCCATCGATCGGTGATCTACTCTAAGCAATGTTGCACGCGTGAGCTAACCCCATCCCATTACCACGCGAATTTTTATGGTGCGGTCGGTAATTTGCGGTCGGTAATATAATAGAAAAAGATAGAATTAAACTGCTTCTCTATTTATCGGCTGGATGATGTACCCGGGGACGTTACACAAGAAACAATTCAATTGTATGACGAAGACCGCGATAAACTAAGAGCAATAGCGAAGGAAAATTTAATAAAAATGCAGGAAGAAAATAGGCGACAATACAATAAAAAATGTAAGCCGGCGAAACAATATGCAGAAGGCGACATAGTTTTTATAAAGCGAACTCAATTCGGCCCAACATTAAAAATTAAGCAAAAATATTTAGGTCCGTACTCGATAACAAAAGTGAAAAGAAATAATCGTTATGAAGTAGCGCGTATAGGTGATAGCGAAGGTCCAGCGATAACAAGTACATCCGCCGATTATATGAAAGCGTATCGATGTGACAACGAAACAGCTGATGCGTCTTCGGGGACCGAAGACCCCGGACGAACCCCCAGATGAGGGAACGCGACATGGATGAGCGTGCGAGTGAGAGAGCGAAAGAGAGTATACGTGGAAGTGTGTGAGAGAGAGAGAGTACGAACGACTGCGAGTGAGTATGTGTGCGTGTGCAAAAGAACGCGTGAAATTAACAAAAGAGTGTGCATGGCCAAGAAAGCAATCTACGACAAGAACAGACCTGTTTCGGACGCGTTCCTGTAAAGAGCTATCAGATTTATTGTCCTCAATATTCATAATCGTTATATTAAATTCATTTCTTGTTAAAAGTGAGCCATCTTAATTTGACCGTCCCTCCGATCCATTCCTGCATATATATGTGCTTAATAATAATAATAATCCTTAGACTAATAGTCCTTAAGTAACTAGATCAAACGTCGTCGCACGACGTCACAGTTCACTGTTTCATTTTCAAAGTTAAAATTTAACAACTGTGTTTTATTTAAATAGCACTTTGCTTCCATAATCCCAATAGGTTATGAGCCCAGGCATATAATTAAAGTGTTAATTGTGAATAGTGAAAAGTGACATTTAAAACTATATAAAACTTTATTAAAATAAGTGTGCGTGTCAGTACATATATATAAACATGAGTGACGAAGTAAAAACAACCAAACGCATTTTTGCTGTAAGGTAATGTTCTATATATTATATATATATATATATATAGAACATTACGAATGGACATTCATATGATGTTGTACATAAATTAATGAATGGCTTGTTATTTGAAAAACGAATTTTGTATACAGATAGCTATTATTCGAGTATTCCTTTAGCCAAATCACTTTTACAGAGCCAAACGTACTTTTGCGGCACAGTGCAGCAAAATCGAAAATTTTTGCCGGTAGAAGCAAAAAGAAAACAAAAACGTGATGAAATTCTGGCAATGGAGAATAGTTCAGGCATAACATTCGTTAAGTAGACAGACAAAAGAACTGTCTGTATGTTAACAACTTGTAAACGTCATAAATGTTCTCTAATGGAAGGAAAACCTGGAAAAAAGAAACCAGATCTTATTTTTGATTACAATAATGGAAAAAAGGGTGTAGATTTACCCGATCAAATGGCGTCATATTATAGTTGCTTAAGGAAAACACTAAAATGGTATAGGAAGATCGTATTGCAGCTGCTTTGCGGGACAGCGATAGTAAATGCGTATTACATACATAAAATATGAGGTAGAAATCAGATGAGTATTTTGAAATTTAGAGAAAAAATTATTGACAAATTACTAACACCTGAAGAAATGCCAATAAGGCAAATAAAAGATAGCAACCTTCATTTTATAAATAGATACCCGAGCATCGCAAGAAATGTTCGCAAGCGCTGCAGAGAGTGTTACAGAAAATTAGGAGAACGCGTGGGCACCGTCGCGTCATAGCCGCACAAAAAGCCAAGCGTGTAACTACATTTTACCCTCTTTGCGACAAGCAGCCGGCTTTGTGTATAAAATGTTTTGAAGAAATTCACAAAAAAAATAGTACTCTTATGTAAATAAATTTGTTAATTGAAGTTATCGCTTTTTTATTAGATCGACGCTGGCATGTACCATCGGTGGCTCATCCCGCCCGATGGGACAATTCTGTATGTACCACCGGTGACTCATGCCGTACCATGGGACAGACAAGAATGTACCACCGGTGGTACACTCCGTCGCGAACGTGTTAAGGGTCCTGGATGAATTGCCCCCAGCTGTCGTGGACAATGAATGGAAACGGCATGAGAGAATTGCGAAGGGAATTGTGATTGAATTTTTAACAGATTCAATGTTATGCTTTGCGACAGAAACTGACACGGCGAAAGACATTTGTACTAAATTAGACTCTATTTACGAACGGAAAAGTTTGGCGACTCAGTTGGTAATAGAAAAGAAACTGCTATGTTTTAAATTTAGAGAAGATACGCCACTTCTGAAACATCTCGTATTATTTGACGAGATGATTGTTGACCTACAGGCTACAGGTGCTACAATCAATGAAATGAGCAAGGTGGCAAGGTTATTGTTAACATTGCCAAATTCGTACGACCCTCTCATTACCGCAATTCAAACGCAAGCGGATGAGAATTTAAGCCTCGCATTTGTTAAAATCAAACTATTGGATTACGAAATCAAACTACGCAACAAAAAGGCAGAAACAAGTGCCGAAGTGCTGCAAGTAGAAGCAAGAGGTGATAACAGAAAATTTAAGAACAAGGTTTTTAAACCAAATTTTAAAAGAAAAAATTACCAACCAAATTACAATTCTAAAAATAAAAGAATTTGTAAAAGCTACGACAAAAGATGTGATCATTGTGGTAGGAAAAATCACGAGAAAAAAGACTGTTTTTATTATAGACAAAGTTCCACAAGTGCGGATTATTACCGTGGCGCGCAAAATATTCAAGTGCAAGAGCCAAGTGGTAGTGGATTTGCGTTTATGATTGGGGCGAAAACTTTTGAAAATTCAAATCCCAAACAATCATCGCAAATAGATTTTATTATAGACTCTGGTGCTACAGATCATATAATCAACGACTTAAACATTTTTACAACGTACACATCAATGGAAAAACCGTTGAAGATTTCAATAGCGAAGAAAGGAGAGGCCATTGTCGCGGAGAAAATAGGAACCGTCAAGGTTACAACCAAGTTAGGCGTGACCGGTACCCTGGAGAAAGTATTGTATGCACCGGAGGCGCCATGTAATTTATTGTCTGTGCGCCAAATCCAGGAAGCAGGGATGAGTGTAATTTTTGACAAAACTGGAGCTGTTACGATAAAAAGAGGTGGTAATACCGTGTTCACTGGTAAGTCAAAAGAAAATATAATATGCGTAACTTTTACAGTTGATAAAAATATGTATAGTAAAGCATATGCAAATAATACAACTGTATTAAATGCATATAAAACATGGCATCAACGTTCAGGTCATATTGGAAATTCTAAATTCTTAAAAATTAAACAAAATAATTTAGTACAAGATACAGAATTAATAAATAGAATCAATCCAACACAAGACCTTTGTGAAGCTTGTATATACGGTAAACAAGCACGTTTGCCTTTCTCAAAAAACAGAGATAGAAGCCATGTCACACGACCTTTGTTCGTTGTTCATTCTGACGTATGTGGGCCAATTATACCTTCAACAATAGACAATAGAAATTATTTTGTTACATTTATTGACGAGTTTACTCATTACACGGTCGTTTATCTCATTGCACTAATATCAGAAGTATTTAAAGTCTTCCAAGGCTTTGTAGCGAAAAGTGAAACACACTTTAATTTAAAAATAGCATATTTAAATTGTGATAACGGGAACGAATACTTATCTAATGAATTCAAAGCATTTTGTGTACAAAGAGGTATTCAATATCACTTAAGGGCAGGATCCCGTTTTGGCTTATCTCCGAATCAATCGAAGCGACGATGTCTATGAGCGGAGAATACTAAAAATAAACAATCTATAAACTAGACAACTCGCGTTGCGTCATCTATCGACTAGATCTACAAATATATCTAAACTCTATTAGCCACCTATTCCTACTCCTACTATCAACCAACTTTTGACAGACAAAGGACGCGAAGGCATCGTTGCCGGACTGTTATGCTGTTGCCATATCTATCAATCTATTTTTAGACGTCAAGCAAATTTTAGAAATACGGGCTCGAGCCAAGTTTCCTAATCCTAGCGAGCGCGACTCGAGGAAAGAGGGAGGGGATGATCAAAAATGCACTTGAGCCAAATGAAATATCTAATACGACAGTCGATAGCATATCAAAAAAAGACATCTTACATGAAGTTTCAACCCCTTATCTCAACCATGGGGGCAGTAAACGGGGAAAAACAAAATTTCGGTTTTTGGCTTATTTTGCCTATTTAATCTCGTACAAAAATTCCGAAAAAATTCTAAAACATTCAGATTTACATAGCACACATTACAGAATTTTTTCACATTTTTATATTGCAAACTGTAGTTGTAAAAAATGAAAAAAACGCATTTATTAATTTTACGTCGTATCTAGTTATAGTTAGAAACGTAAAAGTATACTGCAACAGCATTATTAGCGAAAGCGGTAGGACTCTTGCCTCGCAATTGGTGGATTTTTTCTAGGCGTGGGATCGAATCCCCCGTTAGTTTGTGGATCCTTTAGTTTTTCATGTAATGTTTTTAATTTTCTTTTTTGTAATACTTTTAATATGGGTTGGGTTAGGTGATATTGTCCATAATAGTTCCAGTATCATATTAAATACTATTGCATATACTATTATATACAATTTCTTGATAATTATTCATAATTATTTCAAATATATTTTATAATATGAAGATGAATTGACGGGCCAATAAAGAAAATAAAATAATTCGACGAAGGACGTCATCGTTACGGTGACGCATCTTCTCCGTCGGAGATATTGAGTCTGAGCACCGCACGAGGATGTGGAAAGGACGAGCGGACTGACTTCTGAACCGCGAAGCGAACGAGTTGATTCCTTTTTCGTTGTGTTACGAGTTTACCTTTATTTTTAATTAAAAATATATTATAAAATTTCTTGTTATATATTGTAATCCTACAGAATTAACAGCCGGCAAGAGGTAATGTGTTATATTATTTTCTGTTATATAAATTCGGTGCAATGTAATTCATTTATTACGACTATTAGAAAACAAATTTGCAAGAAATTGCGTAGGTAAACGCGTAGGGTCGGCTGCTACGATTCTTGTGGTTCTGAGTTCGACAACCGGCAACCGAGATATCGCACTTTTTCTCTCCAATTCCATAATATTATGTCGTAAATGTGATCCGATGATTCTAATAATGAATTGTGAAGAATAAAAAAATTCTCCAAAATCTAACTATTAAACATTTTTATTCTTGCACCACAGTCTATTGTAAGATTTGATTTTGCTTTGGTATATGCACTATATGATTTAAACTTATATTTAGTCTAGCTGTAAGAATTTCGGTGTGTATGAAATGAGATAATGTGTTGTTTGCCTGAGTCCGATTGAATGCTGCGTAGCGTTTGCGAGAGGATGTTTAGATGATCGGATCGAGTGTCGCGTTGGGTGTCCGAGTTCGAGGAATGATTCCGGGCGAGAATGCGTCAGCGTGCGTGGCGATGAATGTTTTTTCGTGCGAGTCAGTTCATCACTGTCTGCGGAAGCGAATGGTCGAAGACCATCTCTGTTAATAAAGCACGGAAAAATTAAAGGTGGAAAATTGAGATTTCTATTTTCCCTGAACAGTTGAATTACGTGATGCGCGCAATGCAATGCGCAGTGTCATACCTTGTCCCGAAAATTGTACGCAGTTACCGACAGTTTCGTATTTTCATCGAAGTTGTAGGTAATGTGGCCAAAACCGCGATAACATGCGACTAATACTACAAGCGCTCCAAGTAAATAATCGTGAAACTATAATTGCATGGCGGAACATCGTTGACAGGCGCCGGTGTGCAAAATCGTATTTTCGATCTTACGTCTTTCAGAAGTGATAAATTGACAAAAAAATGGACCAACCCGACATCGTACCATTACAGTAATGTCGCGCTGCTATCGTTTTCGGTGAGTAAATCTCTAAATTTTGCGTAAAAGCGAAAATACGGCGCAACGTGTCTAGGAGCGGCCATCTTGACTGTCAAAATCTATGTCTGTCTCACGTATACGTCCGAAGAATTTTTCGTTTTATTCAGAATGTGATGTTTATTGACGTAAAATCGATAGCAGCGCGATATTGTGGATAGCTAACGGTGCTGAAGTTATACTCAGAAAGTGAATTTATGCAATTTTCGAGACGTATGATCGAAAGTACGAAATCGGACCTCTCGCTCGCACATCGCCTATACGTGCATGCGCCGCTATGTGTTAGTATACAAGCACAGTTACTGCGGGATCCTGCCCTTAACAGTTCCATATACGCCATAGCAAAATTCCATAGCAGAGAGAATGAATAGAACTCTTTTGAAAAAAGCTCGGGCGATGATTCACGGTGCTGAAATAAACAAAGAATTTTGGGGGGAAGCTATATTAACAGCAGCTTATATAATTAATATAACCCCAAGTAAAGCCATTGCGGAAAATAAAACTCCTTTCGAACTTTGGCATAGTAAAAAACCAAAATTAAATGGTTTAAGAATTTTTGGTAGCACTGTTTATATTCACGATAAAAATAGGGGAAGCAAATTCGATAAAAAATCGTTTAAAGACATTTTTATGAGGTATGAGAAAAACGGTTATAAAATATTAAACGTGAATAATGGAAAATTTATTATAGCGCATGAAGTTGTTTTTGATGAAATTAATTTTAAAAATTCAAGACCTCCTATATGCACAAATAACTTTGAAGAAGAAAGTATTCAAATAAAACAGGTAGAAACTCATAAAGATAAAAAAATCAATAAAAATCAAAAGAGCGGAATAAACGAGTCAGATAAAAGGCCCGATGAAAATATAAACGCACAAATTGATTCCAATTATAGTGACTTGCGACGTAGCACAAGAATTAAAAATAAACCTCATATACATTATAATGAGGAACACGATTGTCGTGTATATGCACTATCAATAGCCTGTGAAGTTCCTAAATGCTATGATGAGATAAAGGATCGTGATGATAGAGTTCAATGGGAACACGCGATAAAAGATGAGATTGATTCGTTAATAAGTAATAATACATGGGATATAGTTTCACGTCCAAATAACAAAAACATTGTTGATTGCAAATGAATATTCAGTATTAAAATGGATGCAAAAGGAAATCCATATATATATAAAGCAAGGTTAGTTGCAAGAGGATTTAGTCAGAAATACCTAGAATTTTACAGTGAAACCTTTGCACTAGTGCTCGAATTGCAACTTTTCGAATGCTGATTTCCTTTGCAAATCAATATAATTTATTAACTCATCAAATGGATGTAAAGACAGCGTTCTTAAATGGTATATTAAAGGAAGAAATTTATATGCGCGTACCGGAAGGTATTCAAGCACAGGAAAATCAGGTGTGTAAATTAAATAAAGCATTATATGGCTTGAAACAATCAGCGAGATGCTGGTTTGAACTTTTTGATGTAACACTTAAAGCGCATGGTTTACAAAGCTCCTCAGTAGATCGCTGTCTGTACATCCTTGATAGAAATCATGTAACCAAAAATATATATTTAATTCTTTATGTTGATGACCTCTTAATAATAACTTATAGTGAAAATACAATGAAAAACTTCAAAAGCTATTTAAAGGACAAATTTAAAATGTCAGATATGAATGAAATCAAATTGTTTTTAGGAATAAATATAGAAAGGAAAGGTGAAGTAACTACTCTTGATAAAAGTTTGTACAGTAAATATTCGATATGTGCACAAATGATCTGTACGATATGTGCACCAAAGTTATCCCCACCACTGGGAGGAAGACCCCTTCAGACGTCATGAAGCTCGATCGCCGAGAAATGTAACATGATCCGGGGTCGGGTATATCCGTGAAACAATACATATGCAAATATAAAACTTTTTGATTTTTGATTTTTTCGAGAACTAACTTTTACCAATAGATTCTTTACATTTTTCTGATTAAAATAAGACCAAACACGACATAATTTGGACTATATTTACTGGTGTAATTGACGATAAAAATTTCTCACGTCGAAGAGGATAACGAGTCGAAAAGAGAGAGATGCTACGACCGTAGCAGTCGGCAAAGATCAAAAGTCTGTTCGATTGTTTGCAATACTTGAGCATGGCTAATTTTTTTATTTTTCATCCATTTCTTTATATAACTTTCTCCATCATATTCGCGACATTTTCCTGATTAAAATGAGACCAAACACGACGTAATTTGAGTTATATTTACTTGCAATGTCTTATTAGAGTAAAGTCATCGATGTACGCGTAACACTTGAAATTGCAAGTAAATATGTCCCGAGATATACCGTGTTTGGTCTCATTTTAATGAGAAAAATGTTACAAATATGATGGAAAAAATTTCACAAAAAAAAAATCAAAAATAAAAAAGTTTTATTCTTGCATTAGGAGTGTCCTTTTGGTAAGTCACTGTTTGTTTACGTTCAGTCTCCTTAGCTCGAAATGTAGGAACTGTACGATATCTGCACCAGTTCGGTCCCGAGAATGGTGCACATATCGAGCATGTATTATACATAGTCTAAATTATTTAGTGTTTAGTCTTATTTTAATCAGAAAAATATGAAGAATCTATTAGTAAAAGTTGGATAACGAAAAAATGGAAAATAAAGAAGTTTTACTCTTGCATTAGTATTATCCCTCACTATGTTTCCGTTTGTTTACATTCGATATCCTTCGCTCGCTGCCCTTTTCTACGTTCGGCAAAACATCAATCAATGTAGGAACTGTACGATATCTGCACCAGTTCAGACCCGAGAATGGTGCACATATCGAATGTTTATTGTACTATAGTGAAAAAAAAATATAAATGCAGTTCTCTCTTATTGCTAGATTGAAGCAATGGCGGCAACTTCAGAAATGTGAATACATTAATTACTATGGTGTTGAAAAATTAGTATACGTACAAGGAATTATGAACAAAATATGGTGTATTTAGATGTATTGAAAATTAATTTTTAAAATATTAGGCAAGAACAGGGCATCTAAAGTATATTTTAGTACTATACAACTGCAACCACAAATATAAATAAGAAGTTATTCAAGAATGATTATTGTATAATTATCCATAAGTTCTGCATATATGTATATATGCAATTTCATTGTCAATTAACCGAATCCGATGGTGTGCAGGTAAATTTCACAATAAAATAAAATAATATACAAACCATAGAAGAATGGAATGATATTGATACAACATATTTTTATAAATATATAGAATCAATGCCAGAAAGATCCGCAAATCTAACAAAACAAAAGAAATGCCCGATGAAATGATAATTAGTGATATTTGCAATAAAGTTATTAACTTTTATGGCATAAAAATTATTGCAAATTTATGTATTGTATTATGTATATTCATAATTTGAAACAAAATATGTGAAAACTATTAATAATTGTATTTTTCAAAATCCTCAGAACGTCCGCGTATACCGATATTTTTATAACTTATTGTATACATATGCATATAAACGCGGTCGAAATTAACTCAATAAAATGAAAGAATTAAATACATTTAACTTACATGGGATGCCAGGCCGTTTGAAGAGCCACCTCTTTTGAGAAAGTAAATTAATAACGAGATAAAGCAACCAACCACTCACGTATACTGCCGGCAATACACTGTAACGTTGCCGAGCGTGACAGCAACTTTTATTTCTTCGCACCAATACACCACCACCGATACATCGCTGCTAATGGTTACGGCGACCGTTGGCGAAACGAAAATATCGTCAACGGTTTCGACAACATGGCGGAACATAAAATGTTATATCGGCTACGCGTGCCATAGACGTTGCTAAGCAACTCCTCAATATATGCAAGGATTATCTTTACGATATAAATAAAAAAAATTATCTCCATTACTGGGAAAGGGGGGAATTTCTTGAAACGTTATAAACTTTTTTCGCGAGAAATATTAACATGAGCCAAGCTGAAGTAAATCCGTGAGACAATATCAACGCAGCAATAAAACATTTATATTTTCTATTTTCTTGTTATGAATTTTTTACCAATAGATTTTTCATATTTTTCCGATTAATACTTACTAGTTTAATTCACAATAATAAGTTTTGGACGCAGAGAAGTGTAGCGAGTCAAAAAGAAAGAGGCGCTACAATTGCAACAATCTGCAAAAATTAAAACCTCCTTGAACTGTTTACAATATTAACTCGTTGCGAACTTTTTTATTTTTAATTAAAACATTTTTTATACAATTTTCTCTGTCCTTATTTTCGTGCTATTTTTTTATTAAAATGATAGCAAACACGACGTAATTTGAACACATTTACTTATAACAACTTATTAGATTAAAATTCTCGATACAAGAAAAAACGCTTGGAATTACAAGAGAAAGTTTGGAATTACAAGAGAAGGGGTAAAAATAGCAATAATATTGTTAATTTAACAATATTGTTAATAAATAATTTAATTTAATTTTATTTTCTTAGTTATTTAAAAACTCTAAATGTTTCCAAAAGTTCTAAACACTTCATTTGGATTGAAGACTTTACGGCTGTAAAAATATAAAAGCAGTATTGGCCATAAAAGCCTATGTTCCTTGCGGCCGTGATTAGAATCGCGTCACGCTCATACCTGTGACGTTTACAATAATTATTGAGAAATCAATTAACAGCATATGAAGAGTTATAAAATGTGAAGAATATTGTAAAAGATTGAAAAATTACTGATATTTTTATTAAAAATTCTGATTGCCTCTTTTTACAGGGGGTTATTTTAAATTATATATCTAATAAATATTGCTACGAGCAATAAATTCCAAAAACATGAATCCTCTATTTTGGTCCATAGTTTACACACACAAAGTTGTAAAAAAACAGATCAACATTTAGTACAAAGATTTAAACAAAAATTATAAATTTTCAAAATATTATTTAAACAAATAAAGTTTTCTTGCGCAAAAAAAGTCCCTATTTACAGACAAACAATTAAAGAAACAAATGTTTCCAATTAGCTCCTTTAATTCCGGAGATATTCCCAAAAATATGATTTCAGCCCTTAACTTTGGGGGCTATTTTCATCCCTCGAATGTGAACGATGGCCGATGAAAAAAATACGTGTCAATTATTTTCTTGTGAACTATCTTTTACATAAGTTTCATTAAAATCGACGAGTACCGGTTCAATATGTTTCCTGGTTAGTTCAGCTGAAATAGATTTCCTTTGTTTGACTGATACAGATGCAGTTTTATCAAGATTTCAAAAAAAAACTTTGTAATTAAATTTAATTTATAACGCGTATTTTTATGTTCTAAAAACGAAGTAGAAGAAATAAAATAAAATAAAGTACTAATTTTCGAAATAACAATGAATGGACAATAATAACGATATTTATTTATTTATTAAATAATTGGTTTAAATCACTTCTACTTAAACAATTAGAATTTAAGCTGCAATTGAAGTTGAATCTTACGTCGATTTGATATTTTTACACGCTTTTATTGAGTTTCACACGAATATGTATAGTAAAAATGTTAGAACTCAATTCGACGTATTTTTATATATCCGATCTATTCGAAAGTTGGTATATGTTTATAATTCCCGTGACAATATACTTGAATTAGGTAAAAATTTGAAAATTTAAAATGATAGCGCCAATATGGCAAGCGAATTTTCTTATTTACGATCCAATCCGATTATAAATCAATACCGATAATTATTCAAGGCATTCAAAGATATAGAATGAAGACTGCCATTAACCCTTTCGCTTCGGCAGTCCGGTACGCCGAAGTGTCGTCACCGTACGGAAGCACGCGCCAGAAATGTGCACAGTGCGCGTGGTTTTTGTATATACATTTTTTAAGTCTTAAATAATTACTATGCTAAATAAAACAATTGTTGCTCTAATATAGCATGTATTCCTCACATTTTAATATGAAAACAGGTAAACAAAATTATATTAGTTACTCTAAAGACATTAGACTAATTACAGTTGTCAAATTTTTAGCTATTTACATATTTACAATTTTTTATTCTTAAAAAAAGAATAATATCTTGAGCCGATCTATTCTTAATTCTTATAGAACACGATATGTATTCGTAGAAAAATGAATATAATCTGCAAGATCCGATAGATATTTTGGATGCGGTTTTGATATAACACCAAAGAGTAGGTGTACTTTATTGATATATTGGATTAATCGAATATATCAATAAAATCAGTTCAAAACGTTCTGCCGAAACGAAGAATTTGTCATTGACCACAGATAGTACTTGCGTAACGTCCCTAGAACCTAAGTTTAGTTAGTTACAAGCGCTAAAAGGTAAAGAGCGGCTTTTACCTCTAAACGACTCGATTTCGCCAGTAAAGATTGTGGGATTCGTGTGGTGTGCGGCTAAGAAGTGAAATCCACAGGTCAAAATCTTTCAACAATTAGATTTATTCAGTAAACGATAAGAAATGACACTAACAAACAACAATAACAACAAAATAAAGAAAGTATATAAATTTTAAATGATTGATTAGTATAAAGAACTAAATAGATCTTGAAATAATAATAATGATAGAAATAATAGAAATTGATAAATTAAACAATGTGTAGTATGAGACTCGCTGGTCAGTACTTTATGTTGGACCGTATCTAATTCTGATCTCTGATAAAGTTAACTTCGCTTTTATACGTATTCGATTCTCGTGTTCGAAGGTATCGCAATGACAAAGTTTTCTCAATTTGTACGATTGATTTGTATAAAGGTTCTTTGACGATATTAATTAACATTAGTGCTTTATAATCTACCGCTGCGAGGAATTCGACCTAAGTGAGATTCTCTAAACGCACCTAAATACGCTTTCGCAAAAATTAGACAGATTTATCTACTATCTAACGCGGTGTAATCGATTACGGAAATGACGCTAAGTGAGAACAGTATTCTTGTATTAATTCAAATGACCAAAATTTATCTGAATCTAATTGAATTTTATTCGGAACAATTACTCTTATGATTTGACTCGACAACTAATTGTTCATGACCCTTTTTGTCAGAGCGCATACTGACACCCAAAACCAGATCGCTTAATCGGGGAGCCCGTTGTTCACTAGCTGCTAAACAACCCAACGATCCAGAGTCAGATGAACAATATACGTCCAACAGAGTAGCAAATTAAAATGACTCTACTTGTAAGTCGTGATTACTTAACTGCCACCCAAAAAACACGGGCTTCAGAGACCAAGCCGCTCAAATGGGGAGCCTGCGTTAGCTAGCTACGATACTACCCAGAGCGAGCTCCGAGAATCTGAAGGCAAGTTAGTAATTCGACAGAAAATTAAGTATGAGTAGCTGAGAACACTCGTTTTGATGTCTTAGCCTTTCTTGGGGCTAAGCATAGCACTCTCCTGACGGAGTTTCGGATACAAGACCGCTTGAACGGGGAGCCCGCTGTTCGTTAGCTGCTAAAACAACCCAGCGATCAAGTATCCAAATGGCATATGCCCGCTTGCCAATCGAGAACTTAGAATCTATTTGGTTCATACAGCGAAAATTGTTCCGAGTATACTCATTACTGAGACGTGTGAATAGCTCGATTTCGAAAACTGTTCTGATTTTAGACGGGTTTCGCTCGCCCTTTTATACTCGCAGGTTCGCCGAATTCCTGGAATTTCTATGACGTCAGAATATCTAAATTTTCATATAATTTCGTTATTATACATTAATTATAAAATGGAACGGTTTAATTATATTTTAAATGTCGCTCTTTAATTTCTGGCTAATAATTTGATATTAAAATAGTAGTATAACGGTGTTTTAGCGAAAAATACATTTTCTATCCTTTTCTAATTAACTGCGTACGAATTCTATGAGAGCTGAACCTATTCCGATTAACAGCTTCTTAATTGAAGAAAATAATTGTGGTTCCGGCCATGAGTAGTTTAGTAATGACTGATTTTACGTATAGAAATTGATTTAGCTAATTAATTAATTTAATGTCTGAAAATGCCGTAAATAGAAATAGTATCGTTATCCTTTTCTAGGATTAGCGCTGTTCTCAAGAATTTCGGGCGAGTATCGTGGCACGTAGGCACGTCATAGCGTAGCGGAAATTTCTTATACAAAACTATTTATTAGAAAAATAAAATAAAATAATACATAATCTTGTTTTAATGATTCAAACTTAATGTTCAATTATTTTCGCGGAAAATATTACCTACTCTAATTCAAAATTATAAGATAATTAATATAACGATTATATATATATGCTGATTACCGACTGTCGAATCGACTGGGATCGATAGTCGATACGTAATATACGGTCGATAATTTGGCAACTACTGTCGGTAATTAGATATTCTAATGGGTGGGCAGCAGATTGTCGTGATGATGAAGGGTGAAAAAAAAATTCTTCCCGGGGACGTTACACTTGTATACACATCATGTGGATGCCGGATATATCCGGCGCTCGTACGCACAGGTCGCCGTGTGGATGCCGGATATATTCGGCGCTCGTACGCACAAGTCGCCGCGCGGATGCCGGATATATCCGGTGCTCGAAGCGAAAGGGTTAAAGAGACTTTTTCACTTATTGCCCGATTCGATTAATAATAGATATTTGACGATATTCAAGTTATGGGTTACGAATTTTCAATCAAATCTTCTTCATACCACAACAGAAAAAATTTGTTTAACCCAAACCAATATACAGAGCGTCCATGCTTTTTATTACCAAACTTTACTGACAAATTTTACTCGCAAAGAGCGCTGCGAGACAAGAACGTTATATTAACACAGAGTTTTAAACATTTTTAAAAATTTATAACAAAAGCACAAAATGATTTCGATTTTGGAAGTAAAACTTACCAGCATGTTTCATAAATAAAAATGATAAAGAAATATTATATAAACGTGAGCTCTTAAATATTTCATTAAAAGATTATGAAAAACATGCGAAACACAAAAATCATTCGATATACGCAAATTTTTCGAGCCTGAAGTTGCATTGATGTTTTGCCGAACGTGGAAAAAAACAGCGAGCGAAGGAACTTTTTTGCCAAGAGTAATTAACCAGTAACACATCGGTAGGACAATTCTAATGCAAAAATAAAACTTTTCTATTTTTGATTTTTTTTTAGGAAACATTTTCCAACATGTTTGTAATATTTTCCTGATTAAAATAAGACTAAACACGACGTAATTCGAAACGTATTTATTTGTAATTTCAAATGTTATACATGGAGGTAAATTATTGCAAATAAATTGTGACGTGGTATTTTATACCCGTCACAAGGAACCTCCTCGGGAGGGACAGTCATTGCAGTAAGGGCAAATACCGTCTAGAGAGAGAACGAAGCGCATATAATATAGTATCGTACGATCGGAATCTGTCGCCGCTTTATTTTGTATGTACCATCGGACAACAACGTCAACATCAGTGAAGGAACAGCGTACGCCGAGGGAACGCACCGCTACCCTGCCGCTACCCCGCTCGGGCCCAGCAATAGGCCAAGAGAGGCAGCGGAGGAAGGGGAGGAAGGTCTGCGAGAGAGCGACGTACGCCTAAGGAAGGTTCCGCTACCCTGCCGCTTCCCCGCTAAGGACCTGCGATAGAGGAAGAGAGGTCGCGGAGCAAGAGGAGGTCTTGCCGAAGATGCCTTTGCGAGAAGACCGAAACTTCGGCCTGGGGTGGGGGTGATCACGAGGTGTCCGAATACTGGCATAAGGGCACGCGGTTTTAGCATTCTGTATTCGGCATCTGCCCAATTCAGTGCGTTGCAAATAGTCAGAATTTTCGTTGTACGACCTATCGCTGCCGCTATTGCCAAGCCGCCGTAAAGGACATCTCGGTAAGCCCCTCACCGTCTATCGTTGTAAAGAATTCGAAATCGAGAATAACGTACCGTGGGTTGTCGATCATCGAGTGTGCCAATCACCGGCCGATTCTGCAAAATGTGGCCGGGGTGTCGGCATTAAGCGTTAGTTAATAATTAGATTAAGTAGTTGCGGAAAAATTCAGAGGTATCGTGAGATAGGAAGATCGTTTCTCGATCTTCCTATAAGCCACACTCGGCAGGTCATTGAAACGGACCGGGGGATTGGTATCGCGATAGCCATGATTTAGTTTCTTAGTCTCGCGAAAGCGTTGCAAATTTTGTGCACACCCACGTCTCGATTTCGAATTCTCATTTACGCGGGAGCAGATCGGAAAGTGCATGTTTTGTCGTATCGGACATTTCGTAGTTTGTCGCGCTAGTTCTCGCCTTCTCTCTCTAGACGGTCGTCGATACAGAATCGTTTCGTGCGTAGAATAAGTCGCGTCACGTTTAGTTAATTTCGTTAGTTTCCGTGCGTCTGAAATATTTGCGTTTCGTCGCGTTATATCGCGTTAGGATAATTACATCGCGTTTCGTTAGTTATTAGAGTTGCGTATAGATAATTGCGTCGCGTATCATTCCGGAAATCGACGACTGTATCGCGCTAAGGAATTGGCATTAGATCCCGTTCACGGGATTAAAATCACGGGATTCTCGGACATCGGTCAGTCGCTAAGCAATCACGAGCAAACTGGTTGTCGGTGCGGGATTATACTGTTCATCGCCTAGATTAATTAGATTTACAATAAGCAGCGCTGCTTTTACTAAATACTGGTGAGTCGAGGTCTCTTACGAATTATCCCGGAATATTCTATTAAATCCGCCTCCGCGTCTAGCCTCCTTACCCTGTAAGAATCACGCCACTCTACCATCGCGTACGGATACTGAGCTGCCGAGCCGTTCCGCCGCCGATTCGAGTCTCTCGCGTTAAAGTTCCTTATCGCGACGCGGAAACGCGTCTGGCGCCCAATCAAGTAACAAATCAAAGCGGTATCGAATGGATTCGAATCGGGCGCCGAAGTGCTACTCGTTCGCGAATCCGCGGAGGCGCCGCGACGGTCGTGGTCGCGGGTTAGGTCAGAAGGGCCGTTTCGAGAATTCGCGGGCGAGGCGGGGTTCGCGGGCCACCATCGAGCTAGCCGCGAAATACCGCGTAGCAAAATATGACTTGAATTATGTCGTATTTGGTTTCATTTTAATCAGTAAAATGTCACGAATATGACAACGAAAGTTGTATGAAAAATAGATTAAAAATAGAAAAGTTAGCAACGTATTAGTACTATAAATAATTGAATAAACTTTTGAATTTCATCAAATGCCACGATCGCAGCGTTTCATTTTTTTTTGCTTGCTATATCCTTCTCTGCGTTCATACTTATCGTCAATTTAATCAGTAAATATAGTTCTAATTTATTGTGTTTGGTCTCATTTTAATCGGAAAAATATAAAAACCTTATTAGTAAAAGTTTCATAACAGAAAAGTAGAAAATATGAAAGTTTTATATTTGCATCGATATTGTCTCACGGATATACGCGTACTCAAATCATATTACCTTTCTCAGCGAGCGAAAAATCTTTGCTTATATCGTAAATGGCATTTTTGCTTACATAGCATGATTACTGTAGTACAAATTCGGCATTAAATGATCAGCTTTGCTTCTTTCATTTTGATCAATTTTCATGTTTGGTCCTGTTAGCTTAATTTTGATGTTCGGGCCTGCTGGCTCAATATTAGCAGCACCAATATTTTTCAAAGACGGCACGAGGTAAAAAACTACTTTTTGTGACACAAATTGGTACAAAATAAGTACTAAATATTCCACCATGTTCGGTATGATTCTGCTAATTTAATCGCACCATCTCAGAGGTAAAATATGCGCATATCTACTTTCTCTTAAAATTGGAATGTTATGATCCTTAACATTTCTGCACTGGTTCAGATTGTTCCTATTATTATATCTATTATTTAATAAAGCTTTTCCAACAATGACACATCATTGTAAAATATTTACTTCCATTTATATTTTTTCCTTTGGGTTCTTCTAATTATGCATTATATATATGAAAGATCTATAAAAATCCCATCCTGACCACTGACGTACGTATACAATTGTATAGGGCAAACCGTGTCGGATACAGCTTTATGTCACTGTATCAAACTTTTATAAAATGGACTAAAGCACCCAGAAAAATTGCCAAATCGTTAACTTTCGTCATTTGTGGAACCATAGGCAACACAGAGAGGTCGGGAACAATCCCCCCTTCAGCGACCCGAAAGCATGTTGCCCGTATCAATATACTCGTATTACTCATGCAAGTTTAAAGTCATGTTGTCAATACTTTATATTTTGCGCTTTCTTATTACAGTCTTACTATACCCTATCATTTATATCCATTTGTGAATTTATATTAATCTACTATTCAATCTATACTCTGTGCTTGCTCGTAAGACATCGATGTGGTATGTAGAAGAGGTGCATCGCTCGATGTTTAATCGATACATTTCCGAAGTTTCAAATGTGGTTATTTAGAATAGATAACTGATAAATTATTTTCAGAAATTTTTAAATTGGAAATTTAAATTTCGAAATTTAACAAGTTCAGAATTTGAGAATTATTATTATTATTCGAAAATCTGTAAGTTTAAGAAATTCCATAATTTGAGTTTTGAAAATTTGAGTATTAGTGATAGAATTGAGCTTTATTTAATATGTATCATTACATTTATTAATACTTTACACGACACGTGTCTGATAGGCGGGATAGAGCGACACGAACTGCACGAACGCACAATGCCTTCCGAGACACCAACGCATCAAAGACAAAACACGACGCACGACCAGTGACGTACACGCCGAATATCCTCTCTTTCACTCCCCCTTTCGGCAGTGTCACAATGTAAATTTCCGCAATTACCTTTTAATTTTAATAAGGTTAATACAATTGTCATGCTTTGGTTTACTCAACGCTTTAGTTAACACATCTGCGGCCATTAACTCGCTACATTTATATTCTAAAGATATTTCTCCTGCTTCGTAAGCCTCTCTTGAGAAATGATATCTAATATCTATGTGCTTAGATCTACCGTGGTGTACATTTTTCTTCGTTAATTGTATCGCGCTTTGATTATCGCAGAATACTGTCGACGGTCTCTCATTCTCACAATTCATTTTCATATGCTCAAGCAATCGTCTCAAATACAATAATTCTTTCACTACCTCAGACAACGCCATGTACTCGGCTTCCATGGTTGACAATGCCACTGAATTCTGCCTTTTTGATTTCCAACTTATAGGTCCATTCGCGAACATAATTACCATTCCGGAGCACGACCTTCTGTCATTTAAATCGCCTGCCCAATCGGCATCTACATACGCATACAGATCTTTCTCCGATTTTTCATATACTATTTTGTAATCGCTAGTGCCTTTTAAGTACCTAATAACTCTCTTTGCTGCCTTCCAATGTTGTACACCAGGGTTTTCACAATATTTACTCAATTCACTACTCGCATAAGCTATGTCAGGGCGTGTAACATTTGCTAAATAAACTAAACTACCCACTAACTCTCTATATGGTTTTTCTTTCATAATTTCCCTTTCTGTTTCTGTTTTAGGCTCCATTTCTTTCGTTAATTTCATGCCTAGTTCAAATGGAGTAGCTACTGGATTTGCACAGTTCATACCGAACCTATTCATTACATCTTCAATGTATTGTTTTTGCATTATACTGATCTTACCTACAGGACCATCTCTTTCTACAGAAATACCTAATATTTGTTTGACAGGACCCATATCTTTCATTTTAAATTCTGCACTTAATCGTCTTTTTATAGTCTCTAAATTGTTCTTATTTGCACACGCTATCAATAAATCGTCTACGTATATCACTACCACAGTTATTATGCCGCAGTTCTCACACACATACACACATGGGTTCACTTCGCTGTTTTCAAAACCTATAGATAATAAGAACTCATTTAAACGCTTATACCATGCTCTGCCTGATTGTTTCAAACCGTAAATTGGCCGTTTAAGCTTGCACACTTTGTCACTTTCACCTTTTACATCACACATGTTTGGCTGTTCCATGTACACTTCCTCTTCTAGGTTGCCTTGAATGTACGCTGTCACGACATCCATCTGATGTAGGTGCATCTTTTCTTCCACTGCCAGCGCAAACAACATACGAATAATCTCATATCTGGCTACAGGTGCATAGACTTCTTCATAATCTAGACCATACTTCTGTTCATGGCCTCTTGCCACAAGTCTGGCCTTGTATCTCACTATTTGGCCATTCTCATCTCTTTTAATTTTAAAAACCCATTTGTTGGTGAGCACACGTTTATTTTCTGGTCTTGTTACAAGCTCCCATGTACTGTTTTCTCTTAACGCTTCCATTTCTTTTTCCATAGCATCTAGTCATAATTGCTTGTCGTTTCTTCCAAGAACTTCTTCAACCGTTTGCGGCTCCACTATTTCTGCTATGTTTGCCTCATGGTATATTTTTCTTGGCCTTCCCACATTTCCAGTTTTCAATAATTTGGGTCTTCCTCGTGCTCTCTTTGGCGAATTGCGTACCTCTTCTACAGCATCTTCAAATGTTTCTTCCTCGCTGGTTATTTCCCTAAATTCACCTTCTTCTTGCTGTTCAGGCGCATCTTCTTCTCGTTGAGGTACATCTTCTTCTGTAATGTCCTGTGGATCAAGTTTGATTTGTAAGGTTTCCTCACTTCCTGTAAATACTTCTGCTTGATCATCTAATTCGGACTGGGGCTGATTGTTCTCAAAAAATCGTACATCACAACTTTTTATCACTGTCTTTGTACCTGGATACCACGGTCTGTACGCTTTCGACTCTGGGGAGTATCCAACCATAACACACTTTTGTCCCTTAGCTTGGAACTTTCCTGTTCTTCGATTCTTGATCAATGTGACTGCTCCGCTTCCAAACTTGCGAAGGAAACCAACATGTGGCTTTCTCCCAGTCCAGGCTTCAAATGGAGTCATCTTCTCCAAGGCTTTTGTTGGACATCTGTTTCTTAAAAATGCAGCAGTATTGACTGCTTCAGCCCATAGGCTTTGAGGTAAACCTGCCTCAATCATGAGACATCTTGCCATTTCAACTAAAGTCCGGTTTGCCCGTTCGGCTACACCGTTCTGTTGTGGTGTGTACTGTACTGTCAGTTCTCGTTTTATTCCTAATGATTTCAAATAAGCAGTAAATTCACCAGACATATATTCCTTACCATTGTCTGTTCTCAATGTCTTGACACGATGACCAGTTTGTCGCTCCACTCTGCTTACATATTCCTGAAAGACTCGCAAAGCATCTGACTTCTGCTTTAACATAATTACCTCACAGTACCTTGTTTTATCATCTATGAACGTAATGAAGAACCTTGCTCCGCCAAGTGAGGGACAGCTCATAGGACCACATATATCAGAGTGTATTAATTCCAACACTTCACTCGCTCTTCTTGTCGATGGAGGGTGTGGACTCTGATTTATTTTGCCTTTCGCACAAGTTTCACAATCGTTTAACGAGTCTAACAACGTTTCCGACAACCCACGCACCATATTTTCTGCTTGCAGTCTTTTCAAGTCACTGAAATTTAGGTGTCCAAACCTGCTATGCCACTTCATTGTTTCACCAGTTTTTCTACATTCTGCCACTTGTGCAACGTGGCTGTGCTTATCGATTATTCTATATAAATCACCTTCGCGCTTTGCAATCATAGCCACTGTTCCATTCTTTCGACGCACTGTTGCAATGTTTCTTCCAAAGTTTACTGAGTAACCACTTTCAGTAATTCGAGCCACGGACACCAAATTGTTTCTGAACTCGGGCACATATATTGTATTTTGCAAGTTTATATCGTTCACATACTTTCCTAATCCACTTACCCGCAGTCTCACATTTCCGATTCCTCTCGATTCGAGCGAACGTTTTGTAGCTGTGAATACTTGACTGTTATATCGTTCGTCAAACTGTTCAAATTTCCCGCGATCATTGCACATGTGCTTCGTCGCACCACTGTCTAAATACCATTGTCCTCTTTCGCGTGATTCTGTACTCAAAACCACTTCAACCAGCATGGCTTCACCTTGACCATATGATGGTTTCTTCTTTGGAATTGTCTTCGTTCGGCAATTCACTGCTATATGCCCCTTTTTGTTGCATTTGAAACACGTTGTATTATAGCTCGACTGTTTGAGGTTATGTTGCGTGCGCGCATGCTGCTTTCGCACCCAATTCTGCTCTCTCGGTTTTGAACTTTCTTTGAGTAAAAAGGCATTATTTTGATTTTCATCTTGCTGAATTTGTTCATTTTGTCTTGCTTCTTGTTCTACCAACTTGACTTTCAAAACATCCATCGTTGGCACATCGTCTCTCGACTCGATCGCGACGCAGAAACTGGCATACTGCGTCGGTAATGCATTCAGCAACATTATCGACAGGAGTTCTTGCGGTATCGTGATGCCCGCTTCTTCCAACTGTTCCGCTTTACTTTGAAATGCAGTAACAAACTCCGCCATACTTTGATTGTCTTCTTTTTTCAATTTATATAGCTGTTTATATAATACGGCCTTTCTTATTGGACCCTTTGATTCGTGTAGCTCTTCTAAAGTCGTCCATGCTTCTCGAGAGGTCTTGGCCTTTTTTACGTGGTTTAACTGTAGACTGGACACACCGAGGATGATTTGCGCCAGAGCCTTTTCATCTTTATTTTCCCACTCACGTGCATTTGCTTCCGTCTGCTCTACTTTTCCGCTAACATACTGCCATAAATCATTCCACACTAATATACTCTTCATCTGTATCTTCCACGATTCATAATTCGAATCTGTTAGTTTTTCTATGGCGTGGTTTCCATGCGTGGCCATTTTACCTTCTTTTCTTTTTCTTTTCTACGCGTCGTTTTATTTGAATTTCCCGCACACTCACTCGATTTTTATTAACCGCGCAGGGGTAGCGTTCCCTGGGCCCATAACCTGATAGAATTGAGCTTTATTTAATATGTATCATTACATTTATTAATATTTTACACGACACGTGTCTGATAGGCGGGATAGAGCGACACGAACTGCACGAACGCACAATGCCTTCCGAGACACCAACGCATCAAAGACAAAACACGACGCACGACCAGTGACGTACACGCCGAATATCCTCTCTTTCAATTAGGAAGTTGAAATATTTAAAAATATGGAAATTTGAAGAATTGAAATGTAGAAATCAGAAAATTTCAGAAATTTAGGAATTACAAAATTTGGAAATTCACTATTACTTCAATCACTTTTGCCTTTTCCCCTTAACGATACTATCAGTGATTTCATTTCTATTTACTGTTATGACTACTTTACGACTTATGAATTTCACTTATATTTTACATCTTTTTCAGCACTTTTAATGAAACACACAGGTGGCTCTGAAATTTTGTAATAAAAAGAAATTATTGTATAACTGATGCCACGAATTTTTGCTGGTATTGTGTGGAAGCGTCTATACAACGTTCCCCTGAATAACATAGACAGTTAGAAATGCCAATTCGCCATGTTGTTGCAGACTACCCTCTCTCTCTAGAAATAACTTATATGTATGTCTTTATAGTAAGTTTAATTGTGGTAATAAGAAGAGACGTACTGAAGGTGATTTTTTTCCTTTGGCTTTCCTTGCCAAGTGAAAATCCCTCTTCATGAGTTTACACATCCTATGAAATGAGATATGTCATTCGGATATGATAAGAATACTGAAATATAGTTGGTAGTAAAAGTATGGGTATACTTGCAATTCATTTAGTTGCAAGTTTAATGTCTCGTTATTTTTTACACGACAGTCTGTTTGTAAATTAAATCGTTTACAATGATTTTTGTATATTAGTGATGACAGAAATTGAGTTGTGGAAATTATTAAAACAGTTTCTGTAATAATGCTTTGTGAATGCGCTGAACAATTAAAAACCAAGAACTATTTACTCTAAAAGTAATGAAAATTATGTCGAATATAACAAAATAATTGCCATGATAAAAACAACTGCGATTCTATTATTTACAATGTGTAAGACTATAACAAAATCTACACGTCTCAACAGCTATAATAATTAAGCGGAATATAATTGAAATATACATAAGTAACAATTTATAATATTCGCTAGTATATTCGTGAAACTTATTAGGTACATCAACTTCTAGTTAGTACACCCATGATTTAAATGAAAACGTGGACTTTAAATTTACCATTGCAAAATTACTTTAGATAATTGATTGCAACACAGATTCTACTAACAATTTTCTATTGGAAACTCAATTACGTTCGCGCCATTCAAACAGCATAAAATAGTAGGTTTATGTGACCTACCTGAACTTAGCACTCGACTTTCAAAAATTTCATTTCTTTCAATTGTATCGTGTTTAGCATCGTTTGCACCCGTTTGTACTACCTTTCATTTCGTTTGTACCGTAAGGGGTGAAAAGTTACTAGGGGGTGAAAAATACCCCAGCACCCCACTTTAATATTTTTTACTTCTTTCAAAGCCATCATAAAAAGGGACGTCCGTAGAGGTTTGTACCACCCTCACTTTCGTTTGTACCCCAACGGGTGCGTTTGTACCGCCTTTCGAAAGTACCCCCAAGGGGTAACTTCGCTATTTTTTGAGATATTTCAAATCTTCTTGCGGGTGCTGTTTCCTAGTCGTTTGTACCCGTTTGTACCACCCACACATTCGTTTGTGCCCCAAGGGGTGCGTTTGTACCGCCTTTCGAAAGTACCCCCAAGGGGTAACTTCGCCATTTTTTGAGATATTTCAAATCTTCTTGAGGGTGCTGATTCCTAGTCGTCTCTAGAGGTTTGTACCACTTTCACTTTCGTTTGTACCTCAAAGGGTTCGTTTGTACCGCGTTTTGAAAAAAACCCACTAGAGGTAACTTCTTCAATTTTGGGAATTTTTTAAATCTTCTTGCGTGTGCTGTTTCCTATTCGTCTCTGGAGATTTGTACCACCTTTACTTTCGTTTGTACCTCAAAGGGTTTGTTTGTACCGCGTTTTGAAAAAAATTCCCCTAGAGGTATCTTTGTCAATTTTAGGAACTTTTCAAATCTTCTTGGGGGTACTGTTTCCTATTCGCCTGTAGAGGTTTGTGCCACCTTTACTTTCGTTTGTATCTCAAAGGGTTCATTTGTACCGCGTTTTGAAAATAATTCCCCTAGAGGTAACTTCGTCAATTTTGGGAATTTTTTAAATCTTCTTGGGGGTGCTGTATCCTCTTCGCCTGTAGAGGTTTGTACCACCTTTACATTCGTTTGTACTTCAAAGGGTTCGTCTATACCGACTGTTCAAAAAATACCGTAGGGTTAACTGCGACATTGTACATGTACATTATGGTGTTCGTAAATGTGAAAAACATCTTTGTCGTAAGAGTAAAAATTAATAAACAGTCAAAAGCTACATGCAATCGTTTACAGAGCCGACGGACATCGAGTATGAGACAGATAATAATGCAAGCAAGGGAAAATGTCGCAATTTTGTTATTTCTTATTATGTTATTATAGAACTTTTATTTTTATAAGTTTTATGGGAATTTTATGCAACTTGCTTGTTTGAAATGACACCAAACACAATAAATTCTGATCATAATTACTTCTCTAGTAAACTATAAATTGGACTTTTATACTTAAGACTAATGAGGTCTTGACGGTATGTATCTACTTTATACCATGGAGTATTTGAACCTTGATTACAGTAGACCATGTTCAAGGCGATGAATATTTTTGTTATAGCATCGACATCCGGAAAACTTACAAAAGAAAATTTTAAAACCTGGTTAACAGAAGTTTATTCTCCAAATACAAACAACAAAACAGCTCTATTATTAGATTCTTGGAGCGCGCATTGTTTTCGTAGGATTGACGAAGCTATTCTGATAAATAAAGAAATAATGTTATTTATGATTCTAACTGGAACTACAAAATATTTGCAACTATTATACGTGTACGGATTTCGTGTATGGAAAAATTTTGTTTGTCGCTTTTCGGACATAGTAGTTATATTGCAATATGACATTAATCTCCACACACGAGATAGCATTCTAAAACTACAATGACTTGTTCATAATCAGTTTTCTTCACCACGATTTGAAAATGTCATTTTATGATATAAAAGTGGAGTCATATCGTCAAAACCACCTCATTTTCCAAATACAGTAGAATTTTGCTATGCATCACATAATGAACCACTATGCCATATATACATGCCGTGATGTACCAATTATTACATATACTTAATGCCGGAAACCGTTGTGTTTGAAACATTTTTTCGAAGAATACCATTATTGTCACGATTATCTTCCCTAACTTATTCAAACTATTCGTTACCTATAAAATTGACATATACATAGAATACCTATGTACTTTAACAATACATGTTTTGTAATACAAATTTAATAAAATTAACAGTTATGTATAACGCAAATATAATTGTTTTTTATTTATGCTTAAAAATGACGTTGACTGGTAGTGTAATATCGTCCGATATGATCCGGTTTAGTATCTTGCGGGCGCGCGCGCGAACCTTTATGATAAAAATCTAAGGAATTGTAGGAGGCAATATCGTATATATATATATACCAATGGACTTGTAATAAAATTCTCTACACTTTTTGTCATTATACAAATTTGAATAAATTGTAAAATAAGGTTATGAAAAATTTTTTTGTTATAAACAAATTGTATTTTGCAAAATTCTTTAACATCTTGTTATTATACGCAAGAAGCCATACAACTTTTCTATTAGAAGTTTTAATGTGTCTCGTATGGTTTTCGAGATAGCCAAAAAGGGTCGAAACTTTAAGGGCTCGTTTCACCCCTTAAACCCACGTCTCAGCCGATAAAAAAAATACGTGTCCCTTATTTTTGCCTGCTTAACAAACCTACGAAGTTTCATCAAAATCGGAGGGTGACACTTGCGTGCCTTTCCTTGTAAGTTATGAATTGCTCCTAAGGACTCGCTACACAAGTAGTTATGATTGTAATTATATCGTGTGTGGTATTATTTTCATGGGAGAAAGGAAACGAATGCGATAGTAAAAATTTCATTTACGAAAAGCCGAAAACATAGAATTATAACTTTTTAATTGAGAAGGCTGCACACATTTTTTGTATCGCTATTCTTTTCTACGTTCGGTACGCTATAAAAAATGCAATACCTATTCTATAATTGTGAAATTTCAGACTCGAAATTTTCATACCTATGGAGAAAATAGTATACTACATACAGTAATTCTTCTCAGAGTGCTTCTCTTGTTTCCCTCCCACAGTACGCAAGACATCTCTTTCTGCGCCTATGTCTTACGTTATTGCTGCGCCTATGTTAGTCTCGCTCGAGTCAGTCAAATGCAACACTGTATTCACCGCTTTGCCTTTGACGCAAGCTGACATAGCAATATAATTTTTCCTAATGCATGGAGAAATTATAAATGTTTCTGATATAAATAAATGTTCGTAATATAGAAATATAATTTTTTAATTTTTACATTTTTTGACTGCTAACTTGTGTAACATTTTTGTGAGGGTTTTTTTAATTAAACTGAGACCAAACATGGTATAATTTGGATAATATTTATCATTCATTAAAAAACGGATTGCTCTAACATGTTGATTCAGGATCCGTAAGTGATTTTTGACTTTGCAACGAAGAATACAAATTCCCCACAGACCGGCTTGAAAACAGGGAATGAATTTTCACTTCGCAATGTGCCCCCCCCCCCCGCCGTCCTTCCGAATCAATTCTTGTATTGCTTCTGGAAAGCCTGTTAGAACATCGACAAGCATTTAAATGTCTCGCCGGCTTTTTCTGTTAGTTTGGCGAGCCGGCGGCGCGGCAGCTCGCTTTTGTTAACGCCGGCAAAGACAAGCCGCGGCGGGTAATAGAGAGCTGTCGAATTTCGATTTTTATGTCTGTTGTTTACACAGTGTAAGTTTTAGGTTCCGACCTACATTACACTGAGAATTAAATTACTGTATAAAGGTTGAGGAGGTGGCTGGCGCGATGGTCATGATCGCTCCGTTTATATAAATCAATAAAATATAGGAATTAAATTAACGCGTAAATTATATTATTAATTTAACAACGAATTAAAAATATTAAGACGTTCTTAATCACATCACGTTTCGTTTATATTTTGTATACTTCTTCATTGACTACATCATTTCCATAACCTAAACAAAAAGTGAAATAACATCTTTATTGCGATGAGTGGTACCTTCTATTTATGACGCATCAACGCGCTGCGCAGTACTTTGCATATGTGGACATTGCGGACAAAATTTATAACATATCTTCTGTATAGAATATTCCTGTTATTGTTCGTCTAATTCAATTTTATATGGCTGTTTTTTCAATCTGCTATACTGTTAGAAAATTTAAAGTTTGTATAAATGCAACGGCCAAAGCGGGACGTATGCATGTTAGATATACTATTTTTTTAATCAGCGATGGGTATTCGGTGAAGGATCTGGGTTAGATGCCATGCGGTCTCTTTATTCTCCCCACTCTGTGACCAGATCCGTCTAGAATATCCTAAGCGCTTTTCACGCGCTACGCAGCACCATGAAAAGTCATTGATTACGTGTCACGATACTTTCTGCAAACTAAATCATTCAAAACTATAGGAGGTAGTGAAGTGAAGAGCGAGGCAGAGTCTAATTTTTAATAATAAATAATGAAATTA
Source organism: Megachile rotundata (assembly GCF_050947335.1). NCBI lineage: Eukaryota > Metazoa > Arthropoda > Insecta > Hymenoptera > Megachilidae > Megachile > Megachile rotundata. The sequence continues at coordinate 654,383 of NW_027473354.1, forward strand.
AATATTTTATTCACAAGCGAAATGTTGTAGGACAAATGTCACTGAATAGAATGCAAAATATATATTTTCTCGGTACAGCGAAAAAGTGGGAAGAAAACGAAGAATGGAAAAGGGGGTGACATTCTGAAACTGGGAATTCCTCAATATCTGCGCCAACGGTCATCAGGCCCAAAACGTTACAAGGTTGACCGTTCGACAATCGGCCTTCTACAAATTACCGTAGCAGTAATAAATCTGAGGATCGCCTCGGCTTTATTAAATTACATTCGGAATCAGAAAACAACAACTACGTTAACCTTGGGCTCAACGTGCAAACCATCCGAGTAAAAACAATTTAAAAAATGTTCAATATTTCAAACCTTCTTAACTTTACAATAATTATCGTGTGGATCTGCACTTCGACGATTTTCAAAAAAAGTGCATCGATCTCTAATCATTATACAGTATTGATTCGTATCAAGCAACAGTTTTGTGATTCGTAACAAGCAAATTTCTATCCCCTCTTCTCTGTTTGAAATCGGCCGCTGAGTGAGAGATCCGAGAAAAAGTGAGAGGTCCGCGAAAGCGAAGAAGTCATAAATTTTCACGATCGACCGAACAGCTTAGTGGAAAGAGGACAGAACGTATGTAACATCCCTGGAAGAGTTTTTTTTACTTTTCATCACCAACATGGCAGTTCTGTGCTCAATTCAATTACCCACCAATAGTTTAGTTACCGACAATAATAAACTGTTACCGACGGTACATTATATATTAATTATCCTGTGTATTTAGCTTTGACAGTCGGTAATCATTAGATATATATATATATCAATATTCTTAATTTTAATAATTATTTTGTTTCTAATTTAAAAAGAGTAATATGTTTCATTAAATTAATCAAATGTTAAGTTAATTTATTTAAAACAAGTGAATGTATTATTTTATAGGCTATTGTAATAAATGTATTCCGCAATGCTATGTGCCTACGTGCCGCGAAGCTAGCCCCGAATTTCCTGGAATTCTAGCGTTACTTAGAGAAGGATAGAAATACATTTTACAATTTCGATATTATTAATTATCAAAAACCATTAGTTAAACAAATCAGTTAATGCATATCAGGCGTATTAATACTATGTCATCCGAAAATAGAGTCAGATGTTAGTTTATTGCAGAGCATATTGTAAATTATAATATTATTCAATGGAATGTTCTAGAAGCATCCTATGCTTATACATTTAGCTCCGATCCGTATAGAAGTCGTGCACAGCGTATAGAAAGAGATAGAAAATGCAATTTCATTAAAACACTATTAAATTACTATTTTTATATCAGAAATGTAAACCATAATGTAGAATGCGATATTTATAATGTAATTAAATCGTTCGTTTGTACAATTAATGTCTAATTACGAATTTATAAGACAATTATATATTTCGACGTTATGGGGGTTTTCCGAGAATTCGCCAGGCTGGCGAGTATAAAAGGCCGAGCGGAGCTCGCCAAAATCGCAGAACAGTTTTCGAAGTCGAGCCAGCTAGAAGTCTTCAGATAAGTATAACCGGAACAGTTTTCGCTGTGAAGAGCCGCAACGATTCTTAATACTTGACTGGTAAAGCGGGTATACGCCATTTGGATACTTGGTCGTGGGTCGTTCTAGTAGCCAGTGAACAACAGGCTCCCCATTCAAACGGTCTCGTATCTGAAACTCCTTTAGGAGAGTGCTATACTTGACGCCAAGAAAGGCTAAGATATCGAAAGGATAGCTCTCAGCTACTCATATTTGATTTTACATCGGATTGCTAACGCGCCATCAGATTATCGGAGCTCGCTCTGGGTCGTTTCGTAGCTAGCTAACGCAGGCTCCCCATTTGAGCGGCTTGGTCTCTGAAGCCCGTGTCTTTTGGGTGTCAGTTCAGCAGTCACGCTTTTATAATTAGAATCAATTGATTTGCTACCCTGTTGAACTTATACTGTTCACCCTTTTCCTGTATCGTTGGGTCGTTCTAGTAGCTAGCTAACGCAGGCTCTCCAATTAAGCGATCTGGTTTTGGCTGTCAGTGTTCGTTTTGACAAAAAGGGTCATGGACAATTAGTTGTCGAGTCAGATTAAAAGAGTAACTGTTCCGAGTAATTAATTCATTTAGATTCAAATAAATTTTGAACTTGAATTAGTAAAAGAATATTGTTCTGTCATTAGCGTAATCTCAGTAGTCGACTACCCCGCGTTAGATATCAGATAAAATCATAAATCTGTCTAACTTTGCGAAAGCGTATTTAGGTACACTTAGAGAATTACACTTAGGTCGTGTTCCTCGCTGCGGTAGACTATAACGCGCTAATATTATTAATTTCATAAAAGAATAATTCATTATATATACTACAAACGTATTAATCAAGATAAACTTTGTAATTGCGATAGCGTTCGAAACCGAGAATCAAATCCTATAGAAAACCGAATTCAGTTAATTACATAAAAGCGAAGTTAGCTTCATCCGAAATCAGACTTAGGTACGATATAATATAAAGAATTAACTAACGAGAATCAGATTTAGTTAGATTTACAATTACCTATTACGTATTCTTTAATTTGCCAAGTTCTATTATTTCTATTATTAACATTATATAAAAATCTATTTAGTTTCTTTTGATCAAACCAGTATACTTTTCATATTTTGTTGTTATTTGTTTCTTGTTATTTGTCAAATTCATCATCTTCGTTATTTTATTGAATAAACCTTATTGTTGAAAGATATTGACCTGTGGATTTCACTCCTTAACCGCACACCACACGAATCCCACAATCTTTACATTTAGTTATTTTCCAAAACGAGTCGTTCAGTTGGTAAAAGCCGCTCTTTACCTTACTAGCGCTAGTAACTATCTGAATCTAGGTTCCAGAGTCGTTACACATATATGGATCGTTTATTTTGAAAGTGGTGTAAGTCCATTTTCGTTTATTTTGAGAAAATTAAATGTTAATGTTGCATCGCCTTAGAGTGCGATGCAGCTATCTTTTCATATATTTACAGGGCAATAGACCGAGGATCTCGAACTGACCGTACAGGCAATAAGTTTATGAAGCCATTTACCATTCTTCGTTAGCAAAAAATACCTTCGCGTCGGTACCCAAGTTTACTGCTTGGGATCAGCATGTTTAATTTCCTATTCCGTTATTTTCAATCATCGTTGTCAGGGTCAGAGTGCTTTTTCACCTTATTACCTGCTACGGGTTTTTCCCAAATCGCAGAATCCCTCGTGCGTCACCCCTTGGTCGCGGCTACTTCCAGGGGTGACCATTTCTTGTACGAGGGAGGTGACCATTTCTTACGAGGGCGGTCACCTTTCAAAAATCAGCTACCAATGAACGTACACATCCCCTTCCTAATTACCGATTCCGAGGTAACATCGACAGCTACTTTGGCGAAAGACGACAGAACACGATAATATCTCATACAACACGTAGCTAAATCAAGAAGACAACACGATAATATCTCAAACATCACATATCGAAATCACGAAAAGAACTCAGTAATACACGAACAACACATATCTAACTCTCAAACCGGACTCACTTGTATTTCGAACAGAATAAAAACTTAAAAACATGAACGAATCAACTAATATCACAATAACGAACGTTATAACACGAATCTTAATCGAATCATCACATCACGAACTATTACTTAAAACCAGGCTCAGAGCTCGTTAAATCGTGACTGGGTCAGAATAGTGCCGGGTGCTCGAATCCGCGCTGTTCACGCAACAGTTAACATGTATGTCAATAAAAAAATATACGAACCCTTTGAGGTACAAACGAAAGTAAAGGTGATAGAAACCTCTACAGGCGAAGAGGAAACAGCACCCCCAAGAAGATTTAAAAAATTCCCAAAATTGAAGAAGTTACCTCTAGGGGATTTTTTTCAAAACGCGGTACAAACGAACCCTTTGAGGTACAATCGAAAGTAAAGGTGGTACAAACCTCTACGGACGTCCCTTTTTATGATGGCTTTGAAAGAAATAAAAAATGTTAAATTGGGATGCTGGGGTATTTTTCACCCCCTAGTAACTTTTCACCCCTTAGGGTACAAACGAAATGAAAGGTGGTACAAACGGGTACAAACGATGCTAAACACGATACAATTGAAAGAAATAAAATTTTTGAAATTCGGGTGCCAGGTTCATGTAGATGTCCCGGATACCGTACCTCGAACAGACACCCTCCCCTCGAATCAAAGTCAAGGCGAAGGAATTGGACGACGGCGAGGGTGAGTTTCTAATTGATACGGGCTCTATGTTGAATTTGGTTAAATTAAGCGCGATCCAATCCGACGCACCAGCTGTAAATAAAGAAATTATTACTATTGAAGGCTTAAAGGGAACAGTTACGACCGTCGGTGCGACGGTAGTAGTAAAATTAACGGTAAAAAAACCTGGGAAAAGAACTAAATCGTAAACTATTAGAAGCACAGCGATATGAGGAATTGTTATCTCACTCATTACGAAAACCTTTCGGGAGTAGACAGAAAAGAGCAGCGCTAGGGTTTATTGGATCCATTAGTAAAGCCTTATTCGGCACGCTTGACAAAAGCGATACGTAATATTATAATCATGAAATAGATAAACTTTATGAGGACTAAAAACAAATATCCGCATTATTAGGAAACCAGACCCACATTGTTCAATCCGAATTCCAAAAAACCGCTGAAATCCTAAACTCCTTAACCCAATCCACGGAAGAAACAAACGGTAAAATTAAACAAATAATTGATGAGTTTTCTGAATTGAGTAATCGTGAAACGCAATTAGAACTACAATTGGTAATCGAATCATGGGAATTTAAACTGACTAGACAAACAGACAAATGTGTACTGCCACTGACAACCCTGACCGACGCAATAATGTTCGCAAAATTAGGACTTCTGCATGTAATAGTTCTGTCACCAGAAAAGCTAATAACAGCTTGTAAGCAGATACAGACATCGACGCAACTAGAATTCCCCTTTACTATCGAAGAATTGAATACACAACAAATACAAAAAGTTACTACGATGAACGCCGCTCTCGTCCACGGAAGAGTTATTTTTAGAATAGATTTCCTTCTCTTGGACAAATCACCCTATAAGTTATATCACCTCCACCCTTGTCCTTCATTACAAAAAATCACGCCCAATATCACCACACCTGCCTTTATACAACCACTATCAAAATGCTTGACAATAAACAAGTTAACAAAAAATTACGAGTATTTCCTATTAGACGAACAATACATTAGAAACTGCAGAGCGCAAAATTGGAGATATCTTTGTGAACTAAAGGAACCAATTCAAAATTTAAAAAATTCACCAATTTGCGGAACGGATCTTTTAGTTAGACCAACCAGCATTAAATAAGTCAAGTTGCAATATCAAAATGGGCCCCGCACATCAAGTTTTTATTACAAAATTAAATTCCCCGAACACGTGGCTTTATTCAGTTTTAGGCACAGTACAGTACCCTTACATATTAAATGTAATAAAAAATCAGCAGGGTATAAACAACTACAAAAGCAGGAATCTTGCAGCACCAAAGTAGATGTGAAGCAACCACTGGCTCGTCAAAAATCATAGCCTCAGATATAATGACAGAAAATGTAAATT